>NC_048567.1:78762292-78927292 GCF_013265735.2 Oncorhynchus mykiss | reverse complement strand
TTTTCAACTGTTCCATATATTTTACATTTTCAAATAATTGCCCTGACAGTGCTCAGTGATATATTCAATAGTTTGTGGATCTTCTTGTAGCCATTACCAGATTTATGAAGGTCTACGACCATCTGCCTCTTTTGAACTGCCAGTTCTTTTGTTTTCTTCATGGTGTTGGGTGTTGGATGACGAAGGGATATTGCGTGTGTTACCTAATTTTTATACCCTAGTGAAACAGGAAGTGATGTAAGGGCTCAATATAGTTCCTTAGTGAATTTTTATACCCTATTTTTATACCCTAGTGAATTTTTATACCATAGTGAATTTTTATACCCTATTTTTATACCCTAGTGAATTTTTATACCATAGTGAATTTTTATACCCTAGTGAATTTTTATACCCTAGTGAATTTTTATACCCTATTTTTATACCCTAGTGAAACAGGAAGTGATGTAAGGGCTCAATATAGTTCCTTAAGTAATAAGACTTAGATAAACTTAAATAAGTGGAATTTAATTTGTGGTTAAATTTTGGTAGATGCTATTGAAAATAATCTTTTAAGGTGCCATTAATTGTGAAACCTTGATTTGGAGGACATTGATTTTTAATTGAATCAATCAATTATTTTGGTTGGTTCCCTTAAAACAGTAATAAAGTACAGTATTTCTCACATGTTGGTATTTTGGTATTTTGAGTTTCTCTCTATAATTATATTGTTTATATTTAACCTTTCTAGCGCAGGGGCTGAAAAGGCAGCGCGCAAAATTTCAAAATATTTTTTAGAAATATGTCACTTTCACACTTTAACAAGTCCAATACAGCAAATGAAAGATAAAAATCTTGTTAATCTACCCATCGTGTCTGATTTCAAAATGGCTTTACACCTAAAGCACAACATATGATTATGTTAGATCACCGCCAAGTCGAAAAAACACAGACATTTTTCCAGGCAAAGATAGGAGTCACAAAAAGCAGAAATAAAGATAACATTAATCGCTAACCTTTGATGATCTTAATCAGATGACACTCATAGGACATCATGTTACACAATACATGCTTTGTTCGATATATTTAATAATTATATATAATATATGTACATATTTATACCCAAAAATCTCAGTTTACATTGGCGCCTTACGTGCAGTAATGTTTTGATTCCAAAACATCCGGTGATTTTGCAGAAATACTCATAATAAACATTGATAAAATATACTTTCATCCAGGCAAAAACTCGAAAAGGTCCGTTACAGTCCTTTAGAAACATGTCAAACGATGGAATCAATCGTTAGGATGTTTTTAAACATAAAACATCAATAATGTTCCAACCAGAGAATTCCTTTGTCTTCAGAAAAGCATTGGAACGAGAGGTAACTCTGTCGGGAGCGCGCGTCATGAGACGGAGGCACTATGCCAGAACATTGACTCAAACAGGTCTCATTCCCCCTCCTTCATAGTAGAATACTTATTCAAGTTTCAAAAGACAGTTGACATCTAGTGGAAGCCCTAGGACGTGCAACCTCATCCATATCTCAATGTGTACTCGGTAGGCAAAGCTTTGAAAAACTACAAACCTCAGATGTCCACTTCCTGGTTGGATTTTTCTCAGGTTTTCGTCTGCCATATGAGTTCTGTTATACTCACAGACATCATTCAAACAGTTTTAGAATCTTCAGAGTGTTTTCTATCCAAAACTAATAATAGTATGCATATATTAGCACCTGGGACAGAGTAGGAGGCAGTTCACTTTGGGCACGCTAATTCATCCAAAAGTGAAAATGCTCCCCCCATATCCTATTGTTTGTGCATTGCCAGTCAGGGGTGCCAGTAATTTTGAAGCCCACTGTATAAGATTGATTACAAACTATCATGATCTAATCATGTATCTTGGTTGACTGGGAGTTCAGTAAGGAGTGACGGTTGGGATGATGACTCATCAAAACCCCTTGAAACTACAACTACACAGCTTACCTTTGAGGAATTGACCCAGTTTTTGGTAACTGGCCAGACACTCAATGAGTTTAATCCAAAGATACGTGATACGTGATATACACTGTGATTTGTAACAGTTGAAAATAAGTTATACGTCATCGTAAAAGTCAATGAAAGGAAAGATGAGCTGTAGTGGCCCATGTAAAATATGTCTCCCTGTCAAATACACGGCATAACAGAGAATACGAACCTACAGCTGTGATTCTGTTTCCGTTAGTGTCTCAGTGACTTGAGTGACATTAACAGTGAGAAAATACCTAAACTCCTAAACGACTGCTCGTTATTTCATTAAAGGTACCTTATTAACGACTTCCACAGAGCAAAAAGTGATGACAAGGTAAAATAGATTAATTAACCAGTTAGAGCTCTAGGGGCGCTATTTCATTTTTGGATAAAAAACGTTCCCGTTTTAAGCGCGATATTTTGTCACGAAAAGATGCTCGACTATGCATATTCTTGACAGTTTTGGAAAGAAAACACTCTGAAGTTTCAGAATCTGCAAAGATTTTGTCTGTAAGTGCCCCAGAACTCATTCTACAGGCGAAACCAAGATGATGCATCACCCAGGAATTAGCAGAATTTCTGAAGCTCTGTTTTCCATTCTCTCCTTATATGGCTGTGATTGCGCAAGGAACGAGCCTACACTTTCTGTCGTTCGCCCAAGGTCTTAGCAGCATTGTGACGTATTTGTAGGCATATCATTGGAAGATTGGCCATAAGAGACTACATTTTCCAGAGGTCCGCCCGGTGTCCTTTGTCTAAATTTGTGCGTAATCTTCAGGTGCGGTCATTTTCTCCTGGGATTCAGGAGAGAAAGCATGTATCCAAGAACGATGTATCAATGAAGAGATATGTGAAAAACACCTTGAGGCTTGATTCTAAAAAACGTTTGCCATGTTTTCAGTCGATATTATGGAGTTAATTTGGAAAAAAGTTTGCGTTTTGAGGACTGAATTTATGGATTTTTTTTGGTAGCCAAATGTGATGTATAAAACGGAGCTATTTCTAATACACAAGGAATCTTTTTGGAAAAACTGAGCATCTGCTATCTAACTGAGAGTATCCTCATTGAAAACATCAGAAGTTCTTCAAAGGTAAATGATTTTATTTGAAGGCTTTTATGTTTTTGTTAATGTTGCGTGCTGGATGCTAACGCTAATGCTAACGCTAAATGCTAACGCGAAATGCTAACTCTAGCTAGCTACTTTTACACAAATGATTGTTTTCCTATGGTTGAGAAGCATATTTTGAAAATCTGAGATGACAGTGTTGTTTACAAAAGGCTAAGCTTGAGAGATGGCATATTTATTTCATTTCATTTGCGATTTTCATAAATAGTTAACGTTGTGTTATGCTAATGAGCTTGCTGATAGATTTACACAATCCTGGATACAGGGGTTTTTTCATAGCTAAACGTGACGCAGAAAACGGAGCGATTTGTCCTAAACAAATAATCTTTCAGGAAAAACTGAACATTTGCTATCTGAGAGTCTCCTCATTGAAAACATCTGAAGTTCTTCAAAGGTAAATGATTTTTTTGAATGCTTTTCTGTTTTTTTGTGTAAATGTTGCCAGCTGAATGTTAATGCTAAATGCTACGTTAGCCATCAATACTGTTACACAAATGCTTGTTTTGCAATGGTTGAGAAGCATATTTTGAAAATCTGAGATGACAGTGTTGTTAACAAAAGGCTAAGCTTGAGAGATGGCATATTTATTTCATTTCATTTGCGATTTTCATGAATAGTTAACGTTGCGTTATGGTAATGAGCTTGAGTCTGTATTCACGAACCCGGATCCGGGATGGGGAGATCAGAAAGGTTAAGGAACCTCTATCGAACAGGCACTTTATCTAGAATCGCGCTTGTCACAGCAATTTAGGATCTGGTTGACTTGAACAGATTACGCCTCTCCTCGTTCGATGGAAAATTAATTATCGCTGGCATTTAGGACTCTTTTTGTATTAAATTCATTATAGCTATTTTTTTATTCGTTTTTTGTTTTTGTTTTACAAAGATACCAGAATGAGTTCTTAAACTGTGCTGTGGAAAACATCCTCTCGCTCTCTCATTGCTTTTGAACGCTGCTAACGTCAGCTGAGTAATATTCCTGATGGGAAGAGGGACGGATCAGCATGACGTGTTGTGTCACGGAGATTCCCCCAGTCACACACACAAGTACACGTACGCACACACACACACACACACACACACACACACACACACACACACACACACACACACACACACACACACACACACACACACACACACACACACACACACTAACTCTATGCGAGTGATAGCTGGGGATGGGTGGAGTCTTATACCACCTGTTGGTCATCATCTCTGGCAGTGATGTCATAATAATGTGGGAGCTCTGGTGGTGATGTCATAATAATGTGGGAGCTCTGGTAGTGACGTCATAATAATGTAGAGGGTCTGGCAGTGACGTCATAATGATGTGGGAGCAGCTCAATGACAGACTGATGGAGGCATAGAGGGAAAGCATCAGAGGTGATGAATGTCAGAAACAGTAGGTGGCTGAGTGTGTTTGTTTGTGTGTGGGTGTGTCTGTGTGTTTGTTTGTCTGTGTGTGTGTGTGTGTGTGTGTGTGTGTGTGTGTGTGTGTGTGTGTGTGTGTGTGTGTGTGTGTGTGTGTGTGTGTGTGTGTGTGTGTGTGTGTGTGTGTGTGTGTGTGTGTGTGTGTGTGTGTGTGTGTGTGTGTGTGTGTGTGTTTGTGGTAGTGTCAAACTAAACTACAGTGGTAGGGGGAGACATTTCATTTCCCATATATGATTGATGGCTAAATGTGTGTCCCTGGGAGGTGCCATTGGAGCAGTTTTGACAGACACACAGCTGATTGCACTGAGACTGAAATAGCTCACACTGCACTTAGGCTCCACAGCAGAGAAAATACATAACTGAACAAAGTGGCAGATACAACATGAACACAGGGACAGATACAACAGGAACACAGGGACAGATACAACAGGAACACAGGGACAGATACAACAGGAACACAGGGACAGATACAACAGGGACACAGGGACAGATACAACAGGGACAGATACAACAGGAACATATACAACAGGAACACAGGGACAGATACAACAGGGACACAGGGACAGATACAACAGGAACACAGGGACAGATACAACAGGGACACAGGGACAGATACAACAGGGACACAGGGACAGATACAACAGGAACACAGGGACAGATACAACAGGAACACAGGGACATATACAACAGGGACACAGGGACAGATACAACAGGAACACAGGGACAGATACAACAGGGACACAGGGACAGATACAACAGGGACAGATACAACAGGAACACAGGGACAGATACAACAGGAACACAGGGACAGATACAACAGGGACACAGGGACAGATACAACAGGAACACAGGGACAGATACAACAGGGACACTGGGACAGATACAGCAGGAACACAGGGACAGATACAACAGGAACACAGGGACAGATACAACAGGGACAGATACAACAGGGACAGATACAACAGGAACACAGGGACAGACACAACAGGGACACAGGGACAGATACAACAGGGACACAGGGACAGATACAACAGGAACACAGGGACAGATACAACAGGGACAGACACAACAGGGACACAGGGACAGATTCAAAAGGGACAGATACAACAGGGACAGATACAACAGGGACACAGGGACAGATACAACAGGGACAGATACAACAGGAACACAGGGACAGATACAACAGGGACACAGGGACAGATACAACAGGGACAGATACAACAGGGACAGATACAACAGGGACACAGGGACAGATACATCAGGGACAGATACAACAGGAACACAGGGACAGATACAACAGGGACAGATACAACAGGAACACAGGGACAGATACAACAGGGACAGATACAACAGGAACACAGGGACAGATACAACAGGGACAGATACAACAGGAACACAGGGACAGATCTGGTAGAAAAACAGGATGTCATTCCCAATGGGATCCTACAGACGCATCTCGAGTCATCAGCTGACCTCTCTTTGTGTAGTTATGATTCATATGTCATTTTTGTACATTGTAATACATGCTTCAACAGATAGCACACAAAGATTTATTAACAGTTTATTAGTCCATAATTAGTATTTATTTGAAGAACTTTAAAAAAAAAATAAGCAATACCAACCTACTCCCCTAGCAAATCAGGAATCCACAGTGTCACTACGAGACTGTGGTTACGTCTATGCACCGTGCAGGGAATAGGGACCCATTTGGGACAGCGCCTGGGCCTTACCTACCCAGAACCCCCTGCGGCTCTGTGTCCCATCAAGTCTGACGTCTCCTTTCTTTACTGACTCTATCCCCTGTGTTACTCTGACACCTGAGACACACTTCTAGCCAGGGTAAAAAAAAAAATGTCATTTACCCCTGGAGGCTAAGGAAGGCAACGCCATGTCTTAACGTCTCGGGATGATTACTGGGATTGTTTGACAAACAGGACGTTGCGGTTGCGTATTTTCTCTCAGTCTTTGTAACCAGTACCAGTTGTAACCAGTAGTGTGTAGTTTGAGGTTTTGATGGAAAGGCTAGACAAACAGGCCGTGCCTTGGAGAGGCTGGACAAACAGGCCGTGCCTTGGAGAGGCTGGACAAACAGGCCGTGCCTTGGAGAGGCTGGACAAACAGGCCGTGCCTTGGAGAGGCTGGACAAACAGGCCGTGCCTTGGAGAGGCTGGACAAACAGGCAGTGCCTTGGAGAGGCTGGACAAACAAGCCGTGCCTTGGAGAGGCTGGACAAACAGGCCGTGCCTTGGAGAGGCTGGACAAACAGGCCGTGCCTTGGAGAGGCTGGACAAACAGGCCGTGCCTTGGAGAGGCTGGACAAACAGGCCGTGCCTTGGAGAGGCTGGACAAACAGGCCGTGCCTTGGAGAGGCTGGACAAACAGGCCGTGCCTTGGAGAGGGGGAGAAATGGAAGGAGGAATGCTAATGTCTTGGTTATTTATTCTGCATTTCAGTACACAAACCAGCCCATTCATATATCTTACAAAGCAAACACCGAATTGGATACAGAGGACAGACGAGACAGAGAGAGAGAGAGAGAGAGAGACAGAGAGAGAGACAGAGACAGAGGGAGAGAGAGAGACAGAGACATATAGAGAGAGAGAGAGAGAGAGAGCGCGAGAGAGAGAGACAGAGACAGAGAGATAGAGAGACAGAGACAGAGACAGAGATAGAGATAGAGATAGAGACAGAGAGAGAGACAGAGAGAGAGAGAGAGAGAGAGAGAGAGAGAGAGAGATAGAGAGAGAGAGACAGAGAGAGAGAGAGAGAGAGAGAGAGAGAGAGACAGAGACAGAGACAGAGACAGAGACAGAGACAGAGACAGAGACAGAGAGAGTGAGAGTGAGAGAAAGGAGGGATCCTAAAGTTGGAGAAAAAATAAAGAGAGAAAACTGAAGATTTGACAGAAGATACTTTATATACAGAAATATGATCTTCATTTGATCACTCTTTTGTTGCTGAGAAATGTCTTTCAAATCAACTTCTATTCAACTTCTATTCAAGGTTTAAAAAGTCTTCTAAAGGTTGTAATTTCCACTTTAAAATGTCAGACTTGATTTGCCCTCACGAAACATCTATTAACACCGACAATTTTTTTTTCTCCAAATGTCCATAAAGTAATGAACATTTTCTATTGCTGTAGCAAACTGTCTCAAATTAAGATCCTCCATCTGTAGAGGCATCCATCAATAAAGCCAAATCCCACAATATGATGCTGTGGCCATGGCCTGTTTTGGTGTATCATTTCACCATGTGGTTAGGGAACTCTGCATTAAACCTGAGTATCCCCTCGCTCCACCTTATGAAAGGAAATGCCCTTTGACAGTCGGGTCATCTTAGGAGCCTGTCCATTAAATTGTCATTAAAACCTCAAGTAATTTTATATTTATTTAACTAGGCAAGGCAGTTAAGAACAAATTCTTATTTTCAATGACAGCCTAGCCTGTTCTCTCTGAACTGTCTGTTCAGGGGAAGAAGGACTGATTTGTACCTTGTCAGCTCGGGGGTTTGAACTTGTAAACTTCCAGTTACTAGTCCAACGCTCTAACCACTAGGCTACCCTGCCGCCCCAAATGAGCTGCTCTATCGTCCCACTACTGAGTTTAATGGGCTGCTTGCTCTGACATGTATTATCACGGATAATATATTTAACTAAAAACTTTTTTTCCTTATTCTTAACTTACAGTTTCGGTAAGGTATACGTTACATTGTTTATGTGGCTTTCCGGTGGTTTTGGTATAGAGCAGGGCTCACACTGTTTTATCGGTCTGGGACCTGACAGGTTGCCTTGTGTTGTCTTCCAATACGCCTGAACTCTTATCAAGAGAGGTATTGTTTCCTTCTTCACTGGGTAAAGGAGAGAGAAAAAAAAAGGGGGAGAGATAGATGATGAGAACTTGAAACGCTGAGGAACAAATAGTGGAAAAGTTATTAGAGAAAGACGTATGATTCTAACTAGACAAAACTCCAGAGCCTGAGGGCTGAGATGCGTGTTTACATTTATTCCACGATGGTACCTTAAGGAAGGAGAGGAAAGAGAGGAAGAGGAAGGAGAGGAAGGAAAGAAAGGAGGGAAATGAGAGGAAGGAGAGGAAGGGGGGAAAAAGGAGGAAGGAGAGGAAAGAGAGGAAGGAGAGGAAAGAGAGGAAAGAGTGGAAGGAGAGGAAGGATACGATGGTACCTTAAGTCTGACCTGGTTAAGTCTGGGGCTTTGAGCTAGAGGAGCATCAGTTAGTCCTAACTTGAGACTCGGGGTCATCTGGAGTAGAAGAAGTAGAAGAAAGAGAGGAAGGAAGGAGAAGAAGAAGAGGACAGAGAGGAGAGAGAGGAAGGGAGAGGAAGGAGAGGAGGGAAAGGAAGGGAGAAGAAGGAGTGTAAAAGGAGGAAGGAGAGGAAAGAGAAGAAGGGAGAGGAAAGAGAGGAAGGATAGGAAGGAGAGGAAGGATAGGAAAAGGAGGAAGGAGAGGAAAGAGAGGAAGGGAGAGGAAGGATAGGAAGGAGAGAAAGGAGAGGAAGGATAGGAATGAGAGGAAGGAGAGGAAAGAGAGGAAGGGAGAGGAAGGATAGGAGGGGAGAGGAAGGATGGAAGGGAGAGGAATGATAGGAGGGAAAGGAAGGGAGAGGAAGGAGAGAAAGGAGGGGAATGAGAGGAAGGAGAGGAAGGAGAGGAAAAGGAGGAAGGAGAGGAAAGAGAGGAACGAGTGGAAGGAGAGGAAGGATATGCAATGGAGGAAGGAGAGGAAAGAGAGGAAGAGGAAGGAGAGGAAGGAGAGGAAAATGAGGAAGGAGAGGAAAGAGAGGAAAGAGTGGAAGGAGAGGAAGGATATGAAAAGGAGGAAGGAGAGGAAAGAGAGGAAGAGGAAGGAGAGGAAGGAAAGAAAGGAGGGAAATGAGAGGAAGGAGAGGAAGGGGGGAAAAAGGAGGAAGGAGAGGAAAGAGAGGAAGGAGAGGAAGGATAGGAGGGGAGAGGAAGGATAGGAGGGAGAGGAAGGATAGGAAGGATACAAGGGAGGGGAAGGAGAGGAAGGAGAGGAAGGAGAGGAAGGAGAGGAAGGAGTGGAATGGGAGGAAGGAGAGGAGAGGAAGGATAGGGGGAGAGGAAGGAGAGGAAGGAGAGGAAGGAGAGAAAGGAGGGGAATGAGAGGAAGGAGAGGAAGGAGAGGAAGGAGAGGAAAAGGAGGACTGAGAGGAAAGAGAGGAAGGATAGGAAATGGAGGAAGGAGAGGAAAGAGAGGAAGGAGAGGAAGGAGAGGAAGGATAGGAAGGATAGGATGGAAATGAAGGATAGGAGGGAAAGGAGGGGAGAGGAAGGATAGGAAGGAGAGGAGGGATAGGAGGGGAGAGGAAGAATAGGAGGGGAGAGGAAAGAGAGGAAAAAGAGAGGAAGAAGAGGAAGGAGGGGAGAGAGAGGGAGAGGGAGAGGAGGAAGCAGAGGGAGGGGAGGAAGAAGAAGGGGGAGAGGAGGAAGCAGAGGGAGGGGAGGGAGAGGAAATAGAGTACCAACAACCCCTTGGAGGGGGATGATGAAGGAGAGCCTGCACTCAGCTTTAATTGGAAGGAAGGTGGCTGTACACTTGTATCATAAATAACCCGTCGAGGGAGGGGATTGGAGTGTACCACTTAAACATTGCATGGTCCCTCAGTGAGCATAACCGGCCTGAAACCGAGAGGCCATGAAGGAAATGATGTAAATAACCTCCTGACTAACTGACTGTCCAAGGCCATAAACACGACATAAAGCGCTAATATACGGGTCAGAGTAGTCTAATGATTTACACTCACAGGGAGGAGAGCTTGGAAATGTCTTCGTTTTTTTTCTTCTCAAACTGGGATTTTCATCAAAGCGTTGTGTTGTTGTTTCCTTTCAATCTATCTCACTTTTTCTCCCTTCAAGTGAAAAAGTAGATTTTGAACTTGATCCCAAAAAGGCCCAATGGATGAATCAGATGACGGTGGAGAAGATGGTAAATGGCCTCGACTGGAGTAATCTGTGCTAAAGCCCCGGAGTGTCAAAACTAAATTACAGATAGTGTCAAGCCTTTCTAATATGTTGTTGGCAGAGAGAGAGAGAGAGAGAGAGAGAGAGAGAGAGAGAAGCTAAAGAGAGAGAGAGAGAGGCTAAAGAGAGAGAGAGAGAGGCTAAAGAGAAAGAGAGAGAGAGACTTCTGTGTGTGTAATGTTTAGTGTTAATTTGTATTGTTTATTTCACTTTATATATTCACTTTATATATTATCTACCTCGCTTGCTTTGGCAATGTTAACACATGTTTCCCATGCCAATAAATCCCTTGAATGTAATTTAATTAAATTGAGAGAGAGGGATAGAGAGAGAGAGGGACAGAGAGAGAGAGGGACAGAGAGAGAGAGGGACAGAGAGAGAGAGAGAGACAGAGAGAGAGAGAGAGACAGAGAGAGAGAGAGAGAGGGACAGAGAGAGAGAGGGACAGAGAGGGCCAGAGAGAGACAGAGAGAGAGAGAGAGAGACAGAGAGAGAGAGAGAGAGAGAGAGAGAGAGAGAGAGACAGAGAGAGAGAGAGAGACAGAGAGAGAGAGAGAGAGAGAGAGAGACAGAGAGAGAGGGACAGAGAGAGGGACAGAGAGCGGGACAGAGAGAGAAATGTGCTGCTTTGCAACTACTTAGCATGTTAGCTAACTCATTCACTAACCCTAACTTTAACTATTTAAAGGCCCCCCCCTCCCACCATACTGCACCTCTGCCACTACAGCACCTGAAGGAAGGAGCCCCCCCACCCCACCCTACTGCCCATCTGCCACTACAGCACCTGAAGGAAGGAGCCCCCCCCACCCTACTGCCCATCTGCCTCTACAGCACCTGAAGGAAGGAGCCCCCCCCCCCACCCTACTGCCCATCTGCCTCTACAACATCCGAAGGTAGGATTAGAATAATTAAAATAAATCATTAACCTGATGACGGCTTATGGTTCCCTTTTGGGAACGACCCCACCCACGTTCAGCTGGAACGTGGCGCATGGAACGCAAAAATGTTCTTAGAAATATTTAACCTCCACACATTAACAAGTCCAATACCTCAAATTAAAGATAAACACTTTGTGCAAAACTGATAGAGACATACCCCAAGCGACTTACAGCTGTAATCGCAGCAAAAGGTGGCGCTACAAAGTATTAACTTAAGGGGGCTGAATAATTTTGCACGCCCAATTTTTCAGTTTTTGATTTGTTAAAAAAGTTTGAAATATCCAATAAATGTCGTTCCACTTCATGATTGTGTCCCACTTGTTGTTGATTATTCACAAAAAAATACAGTTTTATATCTTTACGTTTGAAGCCTGAAATGTGGCAAAAGGTCGCAAAGTTCAAGGGGGCCAAATACTTTCGC
Source organism: Oncorhynchus mykiss (assembly GCF_013265735.2). Taxonomy (NCBI): domain Eukaryota; kingdom Metazoa; phylum Chordata; class Actinopteri; order Salmoniformes; family Salmonidae; genus Oncorhynchus; species Oncorhynchus mykiss. The sequence continues at coordinate 78,915,391 of NC_048567.1, read as the reverse complement.
AAGGCACTGTACATTGAATTCATGTTCAGAAAATACTGAAAAATGTCCGCAGAAAATATAGGTAGCGCCGCAAGATAACGTAAATAGACATCATAAACTTTGACTAAATATACATGTTCTACATATAGTTAGAAAGATACACTGCTTCTTAATGCAATTGCTTTGTTTGAACGATTAAACGCTCTACTGAATGAGGACATCTAGTGGAAGACATAGAAAGTGTCCCCAGATCCATAGCTGGTTGGGAAGGGTGGGGGCGATCACGTCAAAGTTGCCCCAACTTTCATGACCACAAAAACTAGTTTGGAAGAATGCCTGCCCTGTGAGTTCTGCTATACTTACAGACATAATTCCAACGGTTTTAGAAGCTTTAGAGTGTTTTCTATCCAATAATTATTATTATATGCATATATTAGCAATTTTTGACAGATTTGTTTCCAGTTTACCATGGGCACGCAATTCCTCCAAAGGGGGCAGTATTCTGCCTAGCCTTAAGAGGTTTTAAGGTGTCAGATTAGAATAACAAATGTGTCTGTGTGTTCAGTGTTCAATCACACAGACCCGGTCTGACAAAAGGCTCTCAGCATCTCACGGTGGCCCTGTTTTCCTTGCCTAGGTGGGTAGAGAAGGAGAGCCCAGAGTAGGAGGAATATTTTAGTCTATTGATCTATTTTTCCCCTCCCTGCTGCTCTCACTGGCTCTGTGGCTATCCCTCTTTATCTTGTTGTCACACACACACACACACACACACACACACACACACACACACTTTATCTTGTTGTCACACACACACACACACACACACACACACACACACACACACACACACACACTGTCACTGCCTCTCTCTCTCACTCCAACTTTCTCTCTCTCTCAAACACACACACAGGTCAGTGGAGGTCTGGTGGGCCGTTGATGAATGAATGTGAATGAATGTGATCCTGTGAAAACAGAGTGAACACGCTGCTGCATCCTGAAACACATGTCTGTTACACCAACAGGGAAAGATTTGAGAGGTCTTTCACATCTCTCCACTGTCTAGTCATGGAACACACACACACACACACGCACGCACGCACACACACACACACACACACACACACACACACACACACACACACACACACACGCACACACGCACACACACACGCACGCACGCGCACACACACACACACACACACGCACGCACACACACACACACGCACACACACACACACACACACACACACACACGCGCACGCGCGCACACACACACACACACACACACACACACGCACACACACACACACGCACGCACGCACACACACACACACACACACACACACAGTACAAGGTCAGTGTTGTAGTATATTGTGTGTGCTGATGAATGATGGTACAGAGGGCCTGGTCCCCACATGCTGTTACAGACAAATAAATGCATCTGTCTTTCTCTCCCTGTTAATCCCAGATGCCTTCCTGAAGAAGGGTCTGACTGTTCTGGTGCAGTCTCCCTGTTTGTTCTGGTGCAGTCTCCCTGTTAATCCCAGATGCCTTCCTGCCTCGCCTTCCATGCTCTTCCAAGGGTGACCAGATAAATAGCTTAGCATAAATGGCCTCTTTAAAATATGACAATGCCATAGTTTTTGCTTTATTGAAAGGGAGGGAGGGATGCATGGAGGGAGTACTGGGGAGGTGGTGTAGGAGGATGGATTTCAGATTAAGAGAAGGGTCTGACTGTTCTGGTGCAGTCTCCTTGTTTGTTCTGGTGCAGTCTCCCTGTTTGTTCTGGTGCAGTCTCCCTGTTTGTTCTGGTGCAGTCTCCTTGTTTGTTCTGGTGCAGTCTCCCTCCTTGTTCTGGTGCAGTCTCCCTGTTTGTTCTGGTGTAGTCTCCCTGACGGTTCTGGTCCCCCTGGCGTGGTATGGAGGGGATATATGGGATCACTTGAGGAAGAGTGGTATTCTGTACTGCAGATGGGAGGGGGGAGATCATGTACGGATCGAAAGGGTAAGGAAGATGGAGGTGTGGGGACGGGGGAGATCATGGAGAGAAGGGGTAAGGGAGATGGGAAGGGGGGAGATCATGGAGAGAAGGGGTAAGGGAGATGGGAAGGGGGGAGATCATGGAGAGAAGGGGTAAGGGAGATGGGAAGGGGGGAGATCATGAAGAGAAGGGGTAAGGGAGATGGGAAGGGGGGAGATCATGGAGAGAAGGGGTAAGGGAGATGGGGAGGGGGAGATCATGGAGAGAAGGGGTAAGGGAGATGGGGACGGGGGAGATCATGGAGAGAAGGGGTAAGGGAGATGGGAAGGGGGGAGATCATGGAGAGAAGGGGTAAGGGAGATGGGGAGGGGGGAGATCATGGAGAGAAGGGGTAAGGGAGATGGGAAGGGGGGAGATCATGGAGAGAAGGGGTAAGGGAGATGGGAAGGGGGGAGATCATGGAGAGAAGGGGTAAGGGAGATGGGAAGGGGGAGATCATGGAGAGAAGGGGTAAGGGAGATGGGGAGGGGGGAGAAGAGAGAAGAGAGAAGGGGTAAGGGAGATGGGAAGGGGGGAGATCATGGAGAGAAGGGGTAAGGGAGATGGGGAGGGGGAGATCATGGAGAGAAGGGGTAAGGGAGATGGGGAGGGGGGAGATACGGGAGAGAAGGGGTAAGGGAGATGGGGAGGGGGGAGATCATGGAGAGAAGGGGTAAGGGAGATGGGGACGGGGGAGATACGGGAGAGAAGGGGTAAGGGAGATGGGGAGGGGGGAGATCATGGAGAGAAGGGGTAAGGGAGATGGGGACGGGGGAGATACGGGAGAGAAGGGGTAAGGGAGATGGGGAGGGGGGGGGAAGAGAGAAGAGAGAAGGGCTGAATGGTTCCCATGCTGTGTTTGAGGTTTGGGAATATATTAAAGTGTGCCACACTGTCAAGGTAGAGGAATGGCCAGTGTTGGAACAGACAGTGAACTGGAGCACAAGGACCAACTACTGTGTTTACAAAATACTAGGAACATGACATAGACTTACCAGGTGAACCCAGCTGAAGGCTACGATCCCTTATTGATGTCACTTGTTGCAGTTTTTCTCAATTGCTAAAACACAATTTCTGAAACCTTGCTCCATTTCCTGAAAACATTAAACACAAAACCTCATCTTCAAGCACTATTTACATAACCTCTGACTCCTCTCGCAAAATGAAACATTCACCTCAAAACAGTTTTACCTGTGTTCAAAATCAAACACTGCTCTCAAATCATAAACCAAGTGATCAAAATGATATACACTCTCAAGCAGTCAGTAAACAATACACCGAAAAATAGAAAACACATTGTTCAAAACATACAATTCTCAGGGAGAAGTACATTTTTTATCTATTTCTGTCATTGTCTTTTGATGAACGAAAACATGTTCTATCATAGTAGCTCAAAATTGATCAGAAATTACTACTCTGCTTTGCTCTTTGCAATTTATTTTTTTGTTCTTCCTCCTCCTTGTACCCCTATTTTTACAGTACTGTACCCTGCATCTCACAAACGTGTCCTTTGTCTCTGTGATACTGGAATTCTTGTTCTTTGTTGATATGAACTTGCAACCAGTCAAAATCTATTGAGCAGTCAGTGCTGTTAATAAATGGAAAGCACAATGTTCAGGGCCATACAATTTGTACAGCATACAGCCTACAATGCACTGTACTACAGTTTACAATACTACAGTTTTTTTCCAACTGCTTACACAAGTTTTCAAAACTGTCTCCTTTTTTTCAAAACTCTACACACAATTCCCAAAACTGCACACACAAAATGCAAAATGCCTCACATCTCCTTCAAAATGTAACACTGCATTCAAAATGCCATAAACACATTTGCATCAAATGGCCAACACTGCTTTCATAAAAGGACATTTTTTGGATATACCATGTAAACACTGTTCTAAATCTAAAGCTCTTTGGTCTTTCATAGGCTTATATCTACATTTCAATACAATGTTCTACAGTGAAAGTCATCTGCTGAGAGGGGTAACAAGTACACTGTTAACACCAATACAATGTTCTACAGTGAAAGTAATCTGCTGAGAGGGGTAACAAGTACACTGTAAACACCAATACAATGTTCTACAGTGAAAGTCATCTGCTGAGAGGGGTAACAAGTACACTGTTAACACCAATACAATGTTCTACAGTGAAAGTAATCTGCTGAGAGGGGTAACAAGTACACTGTAAACACCAATACAATGTTCTACAGTGAAAGTAATCTGCTGAGAGGGGTAACAAGTACACTGTAAACACCAATACAATGTTCTACAGTGAAAGTCATCTGCTGAGAGGGGTAACAAGTACACTGTAAACACCAATACAATGTTCTACAGTGAAAGTAATCTGCTGAGAGGGGTAACAAGTACACTGTCAACACCAATACAATGTTCTACAGTGAAAGTAATCTGCTGAGAGGGGTAACAAGTACACTGTAAACACCAATACAATGTTCTACAGTGAAAGTAATCTGCTGAGAGGGGTAACAAGTACACTGTAAACACCAATACAATGTTCTACAGTGAAAGTAATCTGCTGAGAGGAGTAACAAGTACACTGTAAACACCAATACAATGTTCTACAGTGAAAGTCATCTGCTGAGAGGGGTAACAAGTACACTGTAAACACCAATACAATGTTCTACAGTGAAAGTCATCTGCTGAGAGGGGTAACAAGTACACTGTAAACACCAATACAATGTTCTACAGTGAAAGTAATCTGCTGAGAGGGGTAACAAGTACACTGTAAACACCAATACAATGTTCTACAGTGAAAGTCATCTGCTGAGAGGGGTAACAAGTACACTGTAAACACCAATACAATGTTCTACAGTGAAAGTCATCTGCTGAGAGGGGTAACAAGTACACTGTAAACACCAATACAATGTTCTACAGTGAAAGTAATCTGCTGAGAGGGGTAACAAGTACACCGTAAACACCAATGCAATGTAGAAACAGAAAATATTGATTAGGCCAAACATTACTGTTGTATACAGTAGCATACAACAAAACCATAAACATATGTAAACCATGTGGGGGGGGGGAATGAAAAACGATCTTCTGGCCACAATATTTCTTCCACATCACAGGATACGTTTTCTCTTGCCAAACATCGAGGGAAGAATCTCCTAGCGTGGCGTATCCAACCTTGGACAGAGGCAACCTCTATGTCCTTACCTAGACCATATTTGTAATTGCAGTCTCTTGGACATCTGTAAACAAGTGTCCTTGTCCTCCATGATGTCTTTCCACTCTGTACAGAATTCAAACACAGTATGTGTTCAGCATAGGAACTGTAAACAATGTACAAAAAAATGTAGTACAGCATGATAACCAACCTCATTCATTCAATGCAGTGCAGTAAATGGATGGCTTAGAGTTACAAATGTTTATGCAATACTATGCAGTCGTACGTATTTTACAGTACATTGCTGTAATGCTAAAATAGTCATTAGATAGTTGCATACCTGATCTCATTTCTGAAGGTTCGAATTATGGACGCCACTGTAAATCGACTCAAGTTGGGCTGGACTCTCAGTCCAGCCTCTCTCATGGTCAAACCGTGGTTGATCACATGATCAACAAGTGTTGCCCTAATCTCATCAGAGGTGGCTCTCCTTCCTTCTCTTCTTTGCCCTCGTCCTCTTCTTCCTCTTCCTCTCCCTCCTACTCCTCTTGCTCTCTGTCCATTGTTGGCATCTATTGTTCAAAACAGGTAAACTGACCTTTGACCTATTTATAGGCCTATACTACAGTAAAGCAGTGATTGGTTAGTGATCAGTTAAGCTATTAGTGTTTGCACATGTGAGGAGTGTGTGTGTGTGACCTGGTGAATAAGTGTAGCATTTTGATTGGTTGTGTTTGGAAAATGAAAGCAAATCATTTCCTGTTAGATTTTTGTGTTTTAGGTAGAAAATTGTGTGTAGTGTTTTGAAAAAAGTGTTTTATGCAATTGACAACTGAGTCAAAGGCTGAGAAATAGCTTATGGTTTTGGATATTTGGTGTGTAGTTTTGCACTTTGAGTGAGAGGTTTCAAAAATCGTGTGACATGAAAAGATTTTGTGTGTAAGCAGTTGGAAAAAACTGTAAAAGGGACAAAAATCAAAGGAGTACACATGTGATCAATGTGCTTCTTCTTGTCTTTGGGCTGGGTCAGGCCAGAGCGCTTCGTCGACATCACAAGCAACATTGTCCCTCCTGAGGCAACGGGGGAAGAAGCCTCTTGTGTGCCATATCCAGCCCTGACATGATTCCTCACCTATATCACCACAGGCTAAATCCATGGTTTGCAGCAGATTTACTCTGGTGTAGGGTTGTCTATCATACACTTTCCATCTCCAAGAGGAGAAAAACCCCTCAATCAGATTCAGGAAAGGCGAGTATGGAGGGAGGTACAAGTTCATAAACTGCCCATTGATGTTAAACCATTCCCTAACCTGAGCAGCTCGGTGGAAACTGACATTGTCCCAAACTATCACATAGGTGGGAATAGGATTCTCATTTCGCTCTTGACCCTGCTGCTCTTGAACCTGCTGCTCAAATAAAATATCTCTTAGATTGGCAATAAATCTTAGAAGGTGCTGGGTGTTATATGGCCTGAGTGTAACATGGTGATGTAGAACACCATGGTTGCTGATAGCAGCACAGATTGTAACATTGCCACCTCGTTGACCAGGGACTTCAACAATGGCCCGCTGTCCAATCATGTTTCGGCCTCTCCTTCTCCTCTTTGTTAGATTGAAGCCTGCTTCACCGACAAAGATGAACTCACGGGGTCTGTCCAAGGATTCCAAGTCAAATATTGTCTGTGTAGAAATATAATATACTGTATGTAGGATTTTGTAAGTCGTACAGAGACAGTGCTATACTGTAGAGTACAATTAGGCTTCTGATTCACATACATTGTATGTACTGAAGAGTAATGTCATTCACATAGTATGTGTTAGTACTGTAGACAATCTGGATTACAGTAAATGTTTCTGAATGTACACTTACTTGCACATACTGAGCTCGCAGTTCTTTCACCCTTGGTGAGTTGCACTCAAAAGGTACTCTGTATACTTGTTTCATTTGCATCCTGTTACGATGGAGGACACGGTCAATTGTGGAAATGCTCACACTGTCGATTCCCTGGAAGTGTGTGTTGTCTTGTATCACTCGTTCCTGGATTTCTCTGAGTCGTATTGCATTATCTTGAAGGACCATGCCAACTATAACGGCCTCTTGCTCCCTAGTGAATATAGCTGACCTTCCACCTGCATGTGGCAGCCTTGCAATTCTATAAAAAGTAGTTGTGCAAGTTACAAAACATGCAGTACAATACATACAGTGATTAACTTTACAAATGTCTATTGAAACAGCTGCATATAGTGTAGTACAGTAAATGTGCAATTACAAAAATACAGTAGTATACTGTACCTGTTCTCTTCTCTGAATGTCCTTACTATGGTGGACACAGAACATCGGCTCAAATTGGGTTGCACTCTAAGTCCTGCTTCCCTCATTGTCAGTGCACGGACAAGAACATGGTCTGTAACTGTTGCTCGAATTTCATCAGATATTTCCACTCTTTGTCTTCCTCTTTGTCCTCCTCTTTCTCTTTCTTGCCCTCCTCCTCCTCTTCCTCCTCGCCGCCCACCTCGCATACGCACTCGTCCTCGTCCTCTCACATTGTTTCTTCTATCCATTCTCAGATTTTCTCCTTCCCACCTTCAACAACCTGTTTGCTCTCTGAACTGGCTTATATTGGTTGTGTTGCATCATTTGAAACAGGTTAAATCAATTTTGAGTGGTTGTGTTCAATCAATGACATGGGTTCTCTATTTGTATTTGATTGTTGCCACTTGTGTTTACCAGTATGGATGACATGTGCATTAGAGTGCAGAATGTGTTTTGAGAATGTGTTTAGAGTTTTGCTGAAAAGTCTAAGTGAGATCTGCAAATTGTGTTTTACCATGTGAAATGGTTTTAAGGTATTGACAACAGACTGCATAATTAGCTAAATGAGTCCAGGCAACTGAGAACTTTGTTCAGTCAATGGGTTTTAGTGTTTTAGCAGTTGAGGAAAAACTGTAAATCCACTTCAATCATTGTAGATGAAGGGGAGGAGAAAGGTTAAGGGTTGGACCCTTTTTTTAAATGTTTGCCCAAATCCCAAATCTAACTGCAGATGCCTCAGGACCTGAAGCTATGCATATTCTTGAAACCATTTGAAATAAAACACTTTGAAGTTTGTGGAAATGTGAAATTAATGTGAAATTAATGTAAGAGAATATAACACATTAGATCTGGCAAAAGAAAAACATGTTTTTGTGTTATATTTTTTTGAACGTCATCTTTGAAATGCAAGAGAAAGGCCGTAATGTATTTTTTCAGCTCAGGCGCAATTTATATTTTTGGCCACTAGATGGCAGCAGTCTATGTGCAACGTTTTAGACTGATCCAATGAACCATTGCATGCCTGTTCAAAAAGTTGTATCAAGACTGCCCAAATGTGCCCAATTGGTTTTATTAATATTTTTTCAAGTGCACTTTCCTCAAACAATAGCATGGTATTCTTTCACTGCAATAGCTGTTGTAAATTGGACAGTGCAGTAATTGACAATAATTTAAGCTTTCTGCTCACATCAGATATGTCTATGCCTTGGGATTTTTTGTTGTTGTTACTTACAACCTCATGCTAATCACATTAGCCTACATTAGCTCAACCATCCCGCGGGGGGACACCGATCCCATGGAGGTTAAATGGCGTATTTTAGTGGGTGCCAAGTTCACCGGTTTGAGTGTCAAGAACAGCAACGCTGCTGGGTTTTTCACACTCAACAGTTTCCAGTGTGTATCAAGAATGGTCCACCACCCAAAGGACATCCAGACATCTTGACACAGCTGTGGGGAAAGCACTGGAGTCAACATGGGCCAGCATCCCTGTGGAACATTTTCAACACCTTGTAGAGTCCATGCCCTGACAAATTGAGACTGTTCTGAGGGCAAAGGGGGTGCAACTCAATATTAGGAAGGTTTTCCTAATGTTTTGTACACTCAGAGTACATACTTCTATTACTACTGCTGAAGCTCTGCATATATATATATATATAGATATACAGTGCCGGTGCACAACTGAGCAAGAGGACAATTACATTAGAATGTCAAGTTTGAGAAACAGATACCTCACAAGTCCTCAACTGGCTGCTTCATTAAATAGTACCCGCAAAGCACCTTTCTCAACGTCAACAGTGAAGAGGCGACTCCGGGATGCTGGTCTTCTGAGCAGAATTGCAATGAAAAATACATATCTCAGACTGGCCAATAAAAATAAAGTATTAAGATGAGCAATAGAACAAAGACAAAGGACAGCGAGATGGCTTTTTCTTATTTACAATGATGGCCAACTGGGGTTAACTGCCTTGTTCAGGGGCAGAAGGACATATTTTGACCTTGTCAGCTCGGGGGATTCAATCTAGCAACCTTTCAGTTAATGGCCCAAAGCTCTAACCACTAGGCTACCTACCACCACTATACTACTACTGCTGCAGCTCTGTACATATACTGTATGTACTACTTCTACTACTGCTGGTGCTGCTCTGTTTACAGTATTTACAGTTTACCGTTTACAGTATACAGTCATGCAATAAAAGGCAAATTAATTACTTAAAAATCATACAATGTGATTTTCTGGATTTTTGTTTTAGATTCCGTCTCTCACAGTTGAAGTGTACACATGATAAAAATTACAGACCTCTACATGCTTTGTAAGTAGGAAAACCTGCAAAATCGTCAGTGTATCAAATACTTGTTCTCCCCACTGTATTTAAACTACTACTGCAACAACTGCTGCTTCAGCTCTGTATGCTGCTGGGGAAAGAGAACTGAAAAAGTCACAAGGCAGAGGAATCAATTCAGCTCACAAATCAAATTAGGATAAAACTTGGAAGAATGTCAGTGGGAGAGAAAGTGTGTGTGTGTGTATGCGTAGCGTAGCGTGTGTGTGTAGTGTTATGTGTATTCTGTCTGTCTGTGTATGTGTCTGTGTGTGCACGCGGGTGTGCGTTTGTGTGTGCACGTGGGTGTGTGTGGGTGTGTGTGTGTGTGTGTGTGCACGTGGGAGTGCGTGAGCATGCTTGACTTTCTTATGTTGGTGAAAAATGGAGACAGGGATAGTAAAACGCTTTAGATTTCTTTCCTCTGTGACTATGCCCAGAAGGGAATCTTTCATGTTCATTTGCTCTGCTCCGCAGTGAGTCAGCTCGCTGTGAATCCAACATCAATCAGTTCAATTCATTTTTATGTTCATTCATTTTTCATCACCACTTTATGTTTGAGCCTGTCATTACACAGGCAAATATACTGACTAGGTAACGGTTACATTAGGCCGATACAGAAAAGAAAATAACTCATATAAAATCCGTTATTAAAATATCTTGAAAATCTTTTCTGAAGTAGTTTTCAAAGTTTTCAAAGTTAGTAATAAAAGTTACAGTGGGCAAAGACTGTAAATTATGTTTTTATATTTATATATTTATATATTTTTATATTTTTTTATTTTTATATTTATATATTTTTACATTTTTATATTTATATATTTTTATATTTATATATTTATATATTTATATATTTTCATATTTTTTTATTTGTATATTTGTATATATTAAATTGATATATTTATATATATATATATTTTTATATTTATACATTGATATATTTATATATTTTTATATTTTTTTATTTGTATATTTGTATATATATATATTGATAAATGTATATATATATATTTTTTTATATTTATATATTGATATATTTATATATTTATATATATATTTTTTTTTAGATTTATATATTGATATATTTATATATTTATATATTTATATATATATATTTTTTTATATTTATATATTTATATATTTTTATATTTATATATTTTTATGTTTATATATTTATATATATATTTTTATATTTATATATTTATATATTTTTATGTTTATATATTTATATATATATTTTTATATTTATATATTTATATATTTTTATATTTATATATTTATATATTTATATATTTTTATATTTATATATTTATATATTTTTATGTTTATATATTTATATATATTTGTATTTTTTTATTTAGCGTTTCACTGCTGCCAAAAGTAGCTTGTACTTACATTGCTCTTACAGCATTACAATTACTTTTTCATAGTTTGATGTTGATTTTTAAGTTTAGCATTTTCTGAAAAGCCCCATGTGTAAAAAGGAAATGAAACCGTCATAACACAGTAGGCTATCTCAGGGAAAACTATTTTCAGGATCGGCCTGATTTCAAGTCATACTACTATACTCCCCTTTCAAGTGGAGGGAAGAAGGGAAACCATATGATATACCCCAGATCTGGCTCCAGGATACAGTGATTAAGGGGGCAGTTGACATCGGTGAGGGAGTGTCATTTTTTTTGGGGGGGGGGTGTCATGTTGTCTTGTCTCTGTCCTTTCCCTTCACCCTGTCTCCCTCTGCTGGTCGTTGTTATGTTACCTTTTCTCCCCCTCTTTTCCCCAGCTGTGCCTTGTCTCCTCCTAATTACCCATTCACCCCGTTCCCCACCTGTTCCCTTTTTCCCTCTGATTAGGTCCCTATATCTCTCTCTGTTTCTGCTCCTGTCCTTGTCGGATTCTTGTTTGTTTGTTTGTGTGTCTCATGCCTGAACCAGACTACCATCTCGTGCGCATCAGGGAGGGGGACGAGTGGAAGACGGCGTTTAACACTCCGTTAGGGCACTTTGAATACCGGGTTCTTCCTTTCGGCCTCGCTAACGCTCCAGCTGTCTTTCAGGCATTAGTCAATGATGTCCTGAGAGACATGCTGAACATCTTTGTTTTCGTTTACCTTGACGATATCCTGATTTTTTCACCGTCACTCCAGATTCATCTTCAGCACGTTCGACGTGTCCTCCAGCGCCTTTTAGAGAATTGTCTTTTTGTGAAGGCTGAGAAGTGCACTTTTCATGCCTCCTCCGTCACATTTCTCGGTTCTGTTATTTCCGCTGAAGGCATTAAGATGGATCCCGCTAAGGTCCAAGCTGTCATTGATTGGCCCGCTCCTAAGTCACGCGTCGAGCTGCAGCGCTTTCTCGGCTTCGCGAACTTCTATCGTCGTTTCATTCGTAATTTCGGTCAGGTGGCAGCTCCTCTCACAGCCCTTACTTCTGTCAAGACGTGCTTTAAGTGGTCCGTTTCCGCCCAGGGAGCTTTTGATCTCCTCAAGAATCGTTTTACATCCGCTCCTATCCTTGTTACACCTGACGTCTCTAGACAGTTCGTTGTCGAGGTTGACGCGTCAGAGGTGGGCGTGGGAGCCATTCTTTCTCAGCGCTCCCTCTCTGACGACAAGGTCCACCCATGCGCGTATTTTTCTCATCGCCTGTCCCCGTCGGAACGTAACTATGATGTGGGAAACCGCGAACTGCTCGCCATCCGGTTAGCCCTAGGCGAATGGCGACAGTGGTTGGAGGGGGCGACCGTTCCTTTTGTCGTTTGGACTGACCATAGGAACCTTGAGTACATCCGTTCTGCCAAACGACTTAATGCGCGTCAGGCGCGTTGGGCGCTGTTTTTCGCTCGTTTCGAGTTCGTGATTTCTTATCGTCCGGGCTCTAAGAACACCAAGCCTGATGCTTTATCTCGTCTCTTCAGTTCTTCAGTAGCCTCCACTGACCCCGAGGGGATTCTCCCTGAGGGGCGTGTTGTCGGGTTGACTGTCTGGGGAATTGAGAGGCAGGTAAAGCAAGCGCTCACTCACACTCCGTCGCCGCGCGCTTGTCCTAGGAACCTTCTTTTCGTTCCCGTTCCTACTCGTCTGGCCGTTCTTCAGTGGGCTCACTCTGCCAAGTTAGCCGGTCACCCTGGCGTTCGGGGTACGCTTGCTTCCATTCGCCAGCGTTTTTGGTGGCCCACCCGGGAGCATGACACGCGTCGTTTCGTGGCTGCTTGTTCGGTCTGCGCGCAGACTAAGTCCGGTAACTCCCCTCCTGCCGGCCGTCTCAGGCCGCTTCCCATTCCCTCTCGACCGTGGTCTCACATCGCCTTAGATTTTGTCACCGGACTGCCTTCGTCAGCGGGGAAGACTGTTATTCTTACGGTTGTCGACAGGTTCTCTAAGGCGGCTCATTTTATTCCCCTTGCTAAGCTTCCTTCTGCTAAAGAGACGGCACAAATCATCATCGAGAATGTTTTCAGAATTCATGGCCTTCCGTCAGACGTCGTTTCGGACAGAGGTCCGCAATTCACGTCTCAATTTTGGAGGGAGTTTTGCCGTTTGATTGGGGCTTCCGTCAGTCTCTCTTCCGGCTTTCACCCCCAGTCTAACGGTCAAGCAGAACGGGCCAATCAGACTATTGGTCGCATCTTACGCAGTCTTTCTTTTCGCAACCCTGCGTCTTGGTCAGAACAGCTCCCCTGGGCAGAATACGCCCACAACTCGCTTCCTTCGTCTGCGACAGGGCTATCTCCTTTTCAGAGTAGCCTCGGGTACCAGCCTCCGCTGTTCTCATCTCAGTTCGCCGAGTCCAGCGTCCCCTCCGCTCAGGCTTTTGTCCAACGTTGCGAGCGCACCTGGAAGAGGGTCAGGTCTGCACTTTGCCGTTATAGGGCGCAGACTGTGAGAGCTGCTAATAAGCGTAGAACTAAGAGTCCTAGATATTGTCGCGGTCAGAGAGTTTGGCTCTCCACTCAGAACCTTCCCCTTAAGACCGCTTCTCGCAAGTTGACCCCGCGGTTCATTGGTCCGTTCCGTATTTCTCAAATCATTAACCCTGTCGCAGTGCGACTTCTTCTGCCGCGATATCTTCGTCGCGTCCACCCGGTCTTCCATGTCTCCTGTGTCAAGCCCGTTCTTCGCGCCCCCGCTCGTCTTCCCCCCCCCCCCCCCCATCCTTGTCGAGGGCGCACCCATCTACAGGGTCCGTAGGATTTTGGACATGCGTCCTCGGGGCCGTGGTCATCAGTACCTAGTAGATTGGGAGGGGTACGGTCCTGAGGAGAGGAGTTGGGTTCCCTCTCGGGACGTGCTGGACCGTGCGCTGATCGATGATTTCCTCCGTTGCCGCCAGGCTTCCTCCTCGAGTGCGCCAGGAGGCGCTCGGTGAGTGGGGGGGTACTGTCATGTTGTCTTGTCTCTGTCCTTTCCCTTCACCCTGTCTCCCTCTGCTGGTCGTTGTTATGTTACCTTTTCTCCCCCTCTTTTCCCCAGCTGTGCCTTGTCTCCTCCTAATTACCCATTCACCCCGTTCCCCACCTGTTCCCTTTTTCCCTCTGATTAGGTCCCTATATCTCTCTCTGTTTCTGCTCCTGTCCTTGTCGGATTCTTGTTTGTTTGTTTGTGTGTCTCATGCCTGAACCAGACTATCATCGTGTGTGCTGCAACCTTGTCCTGTCCTGTCGGAATCTACCTGTCCATCTGAGCCCACGTATGTTCGTCATTAAAGTACTCTGTTTGTTAATTCGCTTTTGGGTCCTCATTCACGCACCATAACAGGGGGGGGGGTTTCTTGCCTTGGAATTGTATTGAATTGTGCTATACCACAATAAACATAAAGTTCAAATGCCGAGACCTCTGAGACCATTGATTGAATGCTTTTGAAGTAAAAGGTTAGCAAGGCCGTTTTGGTGATGAATATAGGCTGCAAGATAGATAGGGTAATTCACCTATAATAAACAGCCTATGTGAATGTTGCTGTAAACACAGCTGTCTTACCAAAACAATGCAAACTAAATGCTGAAAGTAGTAGCCTAGTTATTCATGCATGCGAACAAAAATACTGAGCAATATATTTTTTTTATATTTAAGTCATTGGCTGCATCTCAATGCACTGCATCTGCCTAAAGTGTGTCGACCTTCCGTATCTGCGGTGGAACACAGACCATGATGCATCCCCCGAAAAATCTAAAGAAAACGGCTGTGGCATCCGAACGGTTTGGCCCACAGAACTAATATGACCACTCTGCAGGAAGATGAGACTCTTACGAACACGAGGGTGTCCGTTTTGTTCTGTTCTCGTCTGAAGCTGACGCAAAAGGAATGGAAGTATGGAGGTCGTTTTGTGCCAACAACAATGTTACTAAATAGGACAGATACTTTCAAAATCTTATTCTTTATGATTCCTTATTTTCTTTTTTCTCGACTGTCTATTTGTCCATTTATGAATGTGTTATTCAATGCTACCAAGACAACCACAACGTATCTATTTCTATTATGAAACATAGAGCAGTACACAGGGGCGTCGGTTCTTGCTTTGGATGTATGTTGATTTGGATTTATGTTGAATTCTGCAGTAACTGAGTATTCCAGCCTCTCTCTTCCTATGAAACAGTTGCTTTTAAATTGATGTTTTTAGACAGAAAACTTGGGTAGGATTCTTGGCTAACCTGGTTTGGCTCATCTGTTCCAAGATCATCAGGAACAGTCGGGAGTGGAGGGGGCTGTGGAGTCATTATCCTCGTAGTAGGAAGGAGGGTAGAGTCTGCACACGGCGCTAGCTGGAGCTCGACAGCATTATTGCTGTTGGTCTTGGTGGTGGTCTAAGTGGTTGAATGCTACAGCTGCTACTCATCACTCTCCTCTTTTTGGCTTTGTTTGGGTACTTAGGCAAAGCCAATTTCAGAATTTCATCGTGGCACTGGTTTGAGATAGCTAATAACGCTAACTCTTTTTACATGCTAGCTAAGAAGCTAACTAAACTGTGCAGTGGTGGGTCGTGAGGCAGAGTTGAGTGAATCAGCTTTCAATGGTAAATCACATATTACAGGCAGAGGTGTATCACGCTGTTCACTTAGCTAACCACAGATAAGTGTTTTTTCCCCTGCTTTTTATGGAAACCCAGAGGAGTCATACCTAACCACCCCTGTGGCTTTCCATAGTCCCTCTGCTCTTTTGCACACCAGTATCACTACTTACACACCATCATCTGCTCATCTATCACTCCAGTGTTAATTTGCTAAATTGTAATTACTTCGCTACTATGGCCTATTTATTGCCTTACCTACTCACGCCATTTGCACACACTGTACATAGACTTTTTCTATTGTGTTATTGACTGTACGCTTGTTTATTCCATGTGTAACTCTGTGTTGTTGTTTGTGTTGCACTGCTTTGCTTTATCTTGGCCAGGAGGCAAGTTGTAAATGAGAACTTGTTCTCAACTAGCCTACCTGGTTAAATAAAGGTGTTCTCAACTAGCCTACCTGGTTAAATAAATGTGAAATAAAATAAACATCCAAATAAAAAACACACACTGTGCTGACACAGCAGAGGTTCAGATTTTGTGCCAGCCTGTCACTCAATCATTTGAACTTTTTTTGTGTTTTTACATAAAACTAAAATTTGACTAATGGAGCTAAGCCCCCTTGTGGAGCCGGGCTCAATATACCCTGATATTCCTGGGATAAAAAAAAAAAATCATCACAGATCCTCTGGAAACTCCTGGATAGAAACACAGGGGACCAGGCTGAGTAGAATAGATCCTCTCTGTTGAAGGGACGGAATGTTTTGACGAGAGCCGGCATTTCCAGCCCCGAATCTTTCGTGCTACTGCGATGTTGTAAAAAAATGTAAAAAATATTCTGTAGTTAATTGAATGCAACATATCATCATAAAGCTTTGGTCAAAACTCCTGAAGTCATCCAACCATTATAATCAGGGGCGCAGCAGAGCAACTCACTGCCACTTCTCAGAATGGTGCTGTATCTCGCAAAATCACTTCATGATTTTGGGCTCCCAAGTGGCGCAGCGGTCTAAGGCACTGCATCTCAGTGGGCGGCGCACAATTGGCCCAGCATCGTCCAGGTTCAGCCAGTTTCGGCCGTCATTGTAAATAGCAATTTGTTTTTAACTGAGTTAAGTTAAATCAATAAAATATATTAATTAGTATTCTACATAACAAACCAATAGCATAGATAATGTTAGGCTTCTGTTATGCCAAAAAAAACATTTTGAATTATCGTGCTGAAATGTTGAATTCTTGTTCTCATGCAGACACAACTCAACAGTACGCTCCAATATGATTTGATTGGAACAAAATACAGGTGGCTGTGTTTAAGTCCATCTGCTAAAAAGAAAAACGCAATAAACAGTAGTTAGACTTGTTAATCATCATTCAAGAAGATCAAATTGCATATTCCCATAAAACTGATTGGGATCAAATGGCTAGCGTGCATAGAACATGGACTGTTTCATCTGTTAAAACGTGACAAATTATCACGGTTGATAGTGATGATGGCCTGATTTACATTAAGGTTTAATTTGGTGGTTTAGGATTTTTTTTTTTTAAGGCAATCAATTCAGTTTGGAGGATGCACTGCATTTATATTCTAAAATGATTTTGTACAACTTTCATTCAGGAAATAATAATAATAATAATAATAAGTTTTGCTCTAGTAGGCTACCTTTACATCATGGCACTGTTTACAGTAAATCTAAAGCAATTGCCGTGTCGTGGTCGACTGATAATCCCAGGAAGCATGGGAACTCGGCTTTATGAATCAATCAATGTCAGATTTTTTTTGTTTTCACTGAACCACATTTGGATATTTTCATTACAATTAGGCAGAATGGGATAGGGAATGTTATCTAAGTTGAGGCGAGTGTTCATGATCATTAGTCTAGCGATTGAAAGCGATGCTTCTCTCTACACACGCACGCACGCACGCACGCACACACACACGTTAGGCCTATATCTTATCTGATGAGCTTCCATGACGTTTTCTTTAACTTTACAATACTTTCCTGAACCATTTCAGTCACTTAGCCTACTGATGCAAATACACATCTTTACACTTTCAAGTCATTGGACATGTTTTCTTCTTGCTCAAAAAAATGTTCATAAGGCCTACATCATTTCAATAACAATATAGCTGAAAGCACTTTTAGATTCATTTGAATGTACTATTTAGGTATTGTGGGCTAGGCTGCTAGCTGACAGATTATTTAAAATACTATTGCAACAGTAGGACTACCTACACAGTAACTTCATATCAGGTTACTGACCACAATCCAATGAGTTAATAATGAGAAATGTTGATTATTTGGCCATGGAAGAAAACATAGCAACAACAGGAAGTGCTGCAGTTAAATGAAATACCTTTCTCAAATAATATATGTACTCCTGTCTCTACAGAAATAAATGAAATCCTAAAAGACACTACACCAGAGAGCATAGTTTTGTCCTGGACTACTGCACGACAGGAATCGTGAAGAGACTGTAATTGTGAAGAGACATAATTGTATTATGTATTGTATTATGCATTGACACGTGGTTGGGATACGACTGTGATATGTGGTTGTCTCACCTGGCTGTCTTAAGATGAATGCACTGGCTGGTCGATCTGGATGTCTGGATGTCTGCTGAAAGGTGAAATTTCTAATATATGTAAATGTAGTGTTATGTATATGTAAATGTAGTGTTATGTATATGTAAATGTAGTGGTATGTAAATGTAGTGTTATGTATATGTAAATGTAGTGGTATGTAAATGTAGTGTTATGTAAATGTAGTGGTATGTATATGTAAATATAGTGTTATGTAAATGTAAATGTAGTGGTATGTAAATGTAGTGTTATGTATATGTAAATGTAGTGGTATGTATATGTAAATGTAGTGTTATGTATATGTAAATGCAGTGGTATGTATATGTAAATGTGGTGGTATGTATATGTAAATGTAGTGGTATGTATATGTAGTGTTATGTAAATGTAGTGGTATGTATATGTAAATGTAGTATGTATATGTAAATGTTGTGGTATGTATATGTAGTGTTATGTAAATGTAGTGTTATGTATATGTAAATGTAGTATGTATATGTAAATGTAGTGGTATGTATATGTAGTGTTATGTAAATGTAGTGTTATGTATATGTAAATGTAGTGTTATGTATATGTAAATGTAGTGGTATGTATATGTAAATGTAGTGTTATGTATATGTAGTGTTATGTATATGTAAATGTGGTGTTATGTATATGTAAATGTAGTGGTATGTATATGTAAATGTAGTGTTATGTATATGTAAATGTAGTGGTATGTATATGTAAATGTGGTGTTATGTATATGTAAATGTAGTGGTATGTATATGTAAATGTAGTGGTATGTTTATGTAAATGTAGTGTTGTGTATATGTAAATGTAGTGTTATGTATATGTAAATGTGGTGTTATGTATATGTAAATGTAGTGGTATGTATATGTAAATGTAGTGGTATGTATATGTAAATGTAGTGGTATGTATATGTAAATGCAGTGTTATGTATATGTAAATGTAGTGTTATGTATATGTAAATGTAGTGTTAAGTATATGTAAATGTAGTGGTATGTATATGTAAATGTAGTGTTATGTTTATGTAAATGTAGTGGTATGTATATGTAAATGTAGTGTTATGTTTATGTAAATGTAGTGTTATGTATATGTAAATGTAGTGGTATGTATATGTAAATGTAGTGGTATGTAAATGTAAATGTAGTGGTATGTAAATGTAGTGTTATGTATATGTAAATGTAGTGTTATGTATATGTAAATGTAGTGTTATGTATATGTAAATGTAGTGTTATGTATATGTAAATGTAGTGGTATGTATATGTAAATGTAGTGGTATGTATATGTAAATGTAGTGGTATGTAAATGTATTGGTATGTAAATGTAAATGTAGTGGTATGTAAATGTAGTGTTATGTATATGTAAATGTAGTGGTATGTAAATGTAGTGTTATGTATATGTAAATGTAGTGGTATGTATATGTAAATGTAGTGTTATGTATATGTAAATGTAGTGTTATGTATATGTAAATGTAGTGTTATGTATATGTAAATGTAGTGGTATGTATATGTAAATGTAGTGGTTTGTATATGTAAATGTAGTGGTATGTATATGTAAATGTAGTGGTATGTATATGTAAATGTAGTGGTATGTAAATGTAAATGTAGTGGTATGTAAATGTAGTGTTATGTATATGTAAATGTAGTGTTATGTATATGTAAATGTAGTGGTATGTATATGTAAATGTAGTGGTATGTATATGTAAATGTAGTGGTATGTAAATGTAAATGTAGTGGTATGTAAATGTAGTGTTATGTATATGTAAATGTAGTGTTATGTATATGTAAATGTAGTGGTATGTATATGTAAATGTAGTGGTATGTATATGTAAATGTAGTGTTATGTTTATGTAAATGTAGTGTTATGTATATGTAAATGTAGTGTTATGTATATGTAAATGTAGTGGTATGTATATGTAAATGTAGTGGTATGTAAATGTAAATGTAGTGGTATGTAAATGTAGTGTTATGTATATGTAAATGTTGTGTTATGTATATGTAAATGTAGTGGTATGTATATGTAAATGTAGTGGTATGTATATGTAAATGTAGTGGTATGTATATGTAAATGTAGTGGTATGTATATGTAAATGTAGTGTTATGTATATGTAAATGTAGTGGTATGTATATGTAAATGTAGTGGTATGTAAATGTATTGGTATGTAAATGTAAATGTAGTGGTATGTAAATGTAGTGTTATGTATATGTAAATGTAGTGGTATGTAAATGTAGTGTTATGTATATGTAAATGTAGTGGTATGTATATGTAAATGTAGTGTTATGTATATGTAAATGTAGTGTTATGTATATGTAAATGTAGTGGTATGTATATGTAAATGTAGTGGTATGTATATGTAAATGTAGTGGTATGTATATGTAAATGTAGTGGTATGTATATGTAAATGTAGTGGTATGTAAATGTAAATGTAGTGGTATGTAAATGTAGTGTTATGTATATGTAAATGTAGTGTTATGTATATGTAAATGTAGTGGTATGTATATGTAAATGTAGTGGTATGTATATGTAAATGTAGTGGTATGTATATGTAAATGTAGTGGTATGTATATGTAAATGTAGTGGTATGTATATGTAAATGTAGTGGTATGTATATGTAAATGTAGTGGTATGTATATGTAAATGTAGTGGTATGTATATGTAAATGTAGTGTTATGTATATGTAAATGTAGTGTTATGTTTATGTAAATGTAGTGGTATGTATATGTAAATGTAGTGGTATGTATATGTAAATGTAGTGTTATGTATATGTAAATGTAGTGGTATGTATATGTAAATGTAGTGTTATGTTTATGTAAATGTAGTGTTATGTATATGTAAATGTAGTGGTATGTATATGTAAATGTAGTGGTATGTAAATGTAAATGTAGTGGTATGTAAATGTAGTGTTATGTATATGTAAATGTTGTGTTATGTATATGTAAATGTAGTGGTATGTATATGTAAATGTAGTGGTATGTATATGTAAATGTAGTGGTATGTATATGTAAATGTAGTGGTATGTATATGTAAATGTAGTGGTATGTATATGTAAATGTAGTGTTATGTATATGTAAATGTAGTGGTATGTATTTGTAAATGTAGTGGTATGTATATGTAAATGTAGTGGTATGTATATGTAAATGTAGTGGTATGTATATGTAAATGTAGTGGTATGTATATGTAAATGTAGTGTTATGTATATGTAAATGTAGTGTTATGTATATGTAAATGTAGTGGTATGTATATGTAAATGTAGTGGTATGTATATGTAAATGTAGTGGTATGTATATGTAAATGTAGTGGTATGTATATGTAAATGTAGTGTTATGTATTTACAGTGCTTTTGGAAATTATTCAGACCATTTCACTTTTTTCACATTTTGTTACTTTACAGCCTTATTCTTAAATGGATTAAATCAATATTTTTCCTCATCGATCTACGCACAATATTCCATAATGACAAAGTGAAAACAGGTTTTTTAGAAATGTTTGCAAATGTATTCATAATAAAAGACTGAAACACCTTATTGACATAAGTATTAATACCCTTTGCTATGAGACTCGAAATTGAGCTCAGGTGAATCCTGTTTCCATTGATCATCCCTGAGATGTTTCTACAACTTGATTGGAGACCACCTGCGGTAAATTCAATTGATTGGACATGATTTGGAACGGCACACACCTGTCTATGTAAGGTCCCACAGTTGCCTGTGCATGTCAGCGCAAAAACCAAGCCATGAGGTTGAAGGAATTGTCTATATAGCTATGAGACAGGATTGTGTTTAGGCACAGATCTGGGGAAGGACACCAAAACATGTATGAATTGAAGGTCCCCAATAAAACAGTGGCCTCCTTCATTCTTAAATAGAACAAGTTTGGAACCACTAACAATCTTCCTAGAGCTGGCCGCCCATTCAAACTTTGCAATAGGGGAAGAAGGGTCTTGATCAGGTAGGTAACCAAGAACCCGATGGTCACTCTGACAGAGGTACAGAGTTTCTCTGTGGAGATGGGAGAACCTTTCAGAAGGACAACCATCTTTGCAGCGTTCCACCAATTAGGCCTTTACGGTAGATTGGCCATTAAAAAAATATACTGTACAGGTGCAGTAATCTATGAGCTGCTGTTAAAGCTGATGCTTAAATTTAGTGAGGGAGATATGATTCTCCAGCTTCAGGGATTTTTGCAATTCGTTCCAGTCATTGGCAGTAGAGAACTGGGAAGGAAAGGCGGCCAAAGGGGGTGTTGGCTTTGCGGGTGAAATATACCTGCTAGAGCGTGTGCTATGGGTGGGTGCTGCTATGGTGACCAGTAAGCTGAGTTAAGGCGGTGCTTTACCTAGCAAAGACTTCTAGATGACCTGGAGCCAGTTGGTTTGGTGATGAAAATGAAGCAAGGGCCAGCCAACGAGAGCATACAGGTCGCAGTGGTGGGTAGTATATGGAGCTTTGGTGACAAAACGGATGGCACTGTGATAGACTGCATCCAATTTGCTGAGTAGAGTGTTGGAGGGTATTTTGTAAATGACATCGCCGAAGTCACGGAACGGTAGGATGGTCAGTTTTACGAGGGTATATTTGGTAGCATGAGTGAAGGATGCTTTGTTGCCAAATAAGAAGCCAATTCTAGATTTAATTTTGGATTGGAGATGCTTAATGTGAGTCTGGAAGGAGAGTTTACAGTCTGACCTGACACCTAGGTATGTGTAGTTGTCCACATATTCTAAGTCTGAACCGTCCAGAGTAGTGATGCTGGCTGGACGAGCAAGCAGGTGCGGGCAGCAATCGGTTGAATAGCATGCATTTATTTTTACTTGCATTTAAGAGCAGTTGGAGGCCATGGAAGGCGAGTTGTATGGCATTGGAGCTCGTCTGAAGGTTAGTTAACACAGTGTCCAAAGAAGGGCCAGAAGTATACAGAATGGTTTCATCTGCGTGGAGGTGGATCAGAGACTCACCAGCAGCAAGAGCGACATCATTGATAAATACAGAGAAAAGAGTTGGCCCTAGAATTGAACCTTGTGGCACCCCCATAGAGACTGCCAGAGGACCGGACAACAGGCCCTTCGATTTGACACACTGAACTTTGTATGAGAAGTTGTTGGCAATGCTACCAAATACTAATTGAGTATATGTAAACTTCTGACCCACTGGGAATGTGATGAAAGAAATTAAAGCTGAAAGAAATCATTCTCTCTACTATTATTCTGACATTTCACATTCTTAAAATAAAGTGGTGATCCTAACTGACCTCAAACAGGGAATTTATACTAGGATCAAATGTCAGGAATTGTGATAAACTGAGTTTAAATGAATTTGGCTAAGGTGTATGTTTTCTTCCGACTTCAACAGGTCAGTTCGAATACATAAAAAATATATTTGTGTCCTGATTCAGGCGTGGGTTGGAAATCACGACTTCACAGGAGAGCCATTTGAACGTAAAAAAATGTTTTTAATCAAATTGCATTTTTTGTAAATATCTATAAATACTACTACAATTGTTAAATTACACACCTTGTTTGTTAAGCCAAAGAGAAGTTATCAACCTTCCTACTAGCCATGACTGGCTGAGATAATGAGTTGGCTGGACATGCTGAGAGAGTAGTTTGGATTTGTCTGCCATATTGATGGCTTCTGTCTATTTTAGCTCATCAGTCTGTGTTGGTAATCCTGTCCAACGCAGCTTTTTTTAAATGTATTGTGGAGTGGAGCTACATAAGAGTTGCTTTCCACTTTTGTGAGGATCAAGTTTTAAATAAAGCGGAATTAGAGTATGATAGCTAAAGAGATGGAGAAAACACCTGTCTCTGGATTATATCTTCAAACTAAGGGCAACCCTGGTATAGCATTCCTGACAGGGTGACACTTCCATCATGCATGATGATATTTACGGGTAAGATAGTCTAGCATTAGCTAATTACATTTTCAGATATTGCATGTTTATAATTTTGACAGAAAGTGGTTTAATTTCAAGCTAAAGTGTACTGTTAGCTATCTAGCTAATGTTAGCTGGCTGGCTCCCTAGCTGACGTTTGCATTTCTTTCTAGTTTTTAGTTAGAGCCTAATGTTAGCTAGCTCACATTGGACCTGGTTGGTTAGCTCTCAGCTCTGTGGCATTGTTGGCACGTTGTTTAACTAGCTAACGTTACATTTTAATTTTTTATTTTGCCTTTATTTAACTAGGCAAGTCAGTTAAGAACAAATTCTTATTTTCAATGACGGCCTAGGAACAGTGGGTTAACTGCCTTGTTCAGGGGCAGAACGACAGATTTATACCATGTCAGCTCGGGGATTCGAACTTGCATCATTTCGGTTACTAGCCCAACTAGCCCAACTCTCTAACCACCACGCTACCCTGCCGCTACCCTGCCGCCCCGGTCTCAGTAAACGTCTGCAAAAAAAGCGTAATGAAATTGTTGCCAGCTGAGGTGTTTAGGCTGTTTTACGTTATCCAGAGGTAAAGAAATCATCGGCCAGAGTGTCAAGTGTGCGCTCCGAGAGCGAAACGAGATGTGTGGGGCTAAAGCTTAAGACGATGTAAACGATGCTGAATGAGTGTAGACAAAGTCGAGCTCTTCACTAGATAGCAAAACTTTAAAAGGTGATTTTCTCAAAGTGAGTTTACAAGTTGATCAACTATCAAAGCAGAATTACTCTCCCATTGTTCCTCAAATGCAGTGTATGATATACAATTTTGTAGCTCTGAGTCTCTACTTTTATCCCAACGTAAGAAACACCATTTCACATTTTGCTACATAAGACCGAAACCAGGTGGTGAGTCACGTTTTCACAGCTTAGCACACATCATTTTGTATGCGATATAATTCATGGTGTCTATTTTGAGAAACGAACATAGCATTCTTTGATTCTAACATTCTGCATGC
Organism: Oncorhynchus mykiss; assembly: GCF_013265735.2. Classification (NCBI taxonomy): domain Eukaryota; kingdom Metazoa; phylum Chordata; class Actinopteri; order Salmoniformes; family Salmonidae; genus Oncorhynchus; species Oncorhynchus mykiss. The sequence goes on along the minus strand of NC_048567.1, from coordinate 78,890,177 downwards.
TTCTCCTGCCAGCATCAGTCACCTTACATTCACAACACTGAGAATAAACACATTGGTCACCGTGGCGATGAGGCACGGTATTGACCATGAGTCCTGCAGTCTAGATTAAAGGGATAATCCTCCCCTAGAAATACAAAACTCTTTTCAACTTGGTGAAAGCTCTATGTTCTATCAGTGGTGAAAATGAAAACATTCCCCATGATTTAAATAAAACGTTAAATTCAAACACTTCTGAGTGGTCCGTCTGTGAAATCAGGAAATCTTGTAGGAACGCGTCCTAGCTGCATAGGTCTCGTCACTGGAGATAGGGGATAACACACGTCTCTCAGTGATCTCATAACGCTTTTAAAACAATGACCTTCACTACTGTAAATCAGCCCATAAATGGTATGGGAACACTTGTCTAGAACACATCCATCCGTTCATATCAACATGGCAATATATTTCTCTCAGATGTGCGCAATATAAACATTTTTACCAATTTATTGAACTCAGTTCATACCATCTCACAATGTGCCCTGTGTTTCTGTGAGAAACGTAGGAAAGGGCTGTTGTTGCCATAGCAACATCCATTCGCTCTGGGCAGAAAATGAGAGTGCAGTTTGTTTAGGCGACTTTACAGCTAGCTAGCTACTTCACATAATGATATTGACTTTGGTATTATAGTGTGTATCTACGTTTGCAAGCTACATATACCTAGATAGCTAGCTAGCTAGCTAGCCAGCCCAGAGAGAGAGCATTGCATTATGGGTTTTGTAGTCAATCTGCATCAGATTTACACGACAGTTTTCACATGTTACTACCAACCTTGTTATAATGACAAAATTAAAAATTTGTTCTAAAAATATATATTGTTTTCAAATATTTGTGTCGTTTAACACTGTTTACAACTGTTAATCATAGGAATTAGTGTTTTGTGGTGGAGTATTCCTTTAACTGTAATTGAAGAAATGCTATTACAAAATATTTGACGGTTTCCCTCTACGGGGTTAACAAACCATATATCCTGCAACACAGCTCTGTCCGTCTGCCTAGCGAGCATGGAGGAGAAACAGATCAGCACATCCAAATCACATAAAACACTATATTAACCATGGGCACCTTGATCTTCACATCAGCACCACACACTCAAACACACACACACACACACGCACACGCACGCACGCACACACACACACACACACACACACACACACACACACACACACACACACACACACACACACACACACACACACACACACACACACACACCTACCAACATTCTGAAGTCATTTGGCAAAGTCTGAATACATTCAGGGGCCTGGAATATATAGTTGAGGATAGTTAGTGAGAAGATAAGGAGTTTTTTGGCTGACTGTACAAAAATGTACTTGTCTGCTTGTCTTGCTTTTTTTATGAACTCAATTGGATTTGTCCCCCCGAATGTGGTCTGGTAGATAAGCACTTTCCTCATTAGCATGGATTCAAGGGCTTTGAAAAGAAACAAAACTATCAAAGGGTAATTCCACAGACAAACACAAGGGCCATAAATCACTCTGTCCCACACGCAGAGAGAGGAATTACTCTGACAGACAGACACTGTGACCCACCGTACGCACAACAAATAGCAACCTGGAAAACACTCACACAATGGCCACTACCAGTAAACATGCCCCTCAAATCTCTAGTAGTAAACATGTCTCTCAATGATCTCTAACAGTAAACACGTCTCTCAGTAATCTCTACCAGTAAACATGCCTCTCAGTGATCTCTACCAGTAAACACGTCTCTCAGTTATCTCTACCAGTAAACATACCTCTCAGTTATCTCTACCAGTAAACACGTCTCTCAGTTATCTCTACCAGAATACATGTCTCTCATTGATCTCTACCAGTAAACATGTCTCTCAGTGATCTCTACCAGTAAACACGCGCCTCAAATCTCTACCAGTAAACATGTCTCTCAGTGATCTCTACCAGTAAACATGCCTCTCAGTGATCTCTACCAGTAAGCACGTCTCTCAGTGATCTCTACCAGTAAACATATCTCTCAGTGTTTTCTCTACCAGTAAACATGTCTCTCAGTGATCTCTACCAGTACACATATCTCTCAGTGATCTCTACCAGTAAACATGTCTCTCAGTGATCTCTACCAGTAAATATGTCTCTCAGTGATATCTACCAGTAAACATCCCTCTCAGTGATCTCTACCAGTAAACACGTCTCTCAGTGATCTCTACCAGTAAACACGTCTCTCAGTGATCTCTACCAGTAAACACTTCTCTCAGTGATCTCTACCAGTAAACATGTCTCTCAGTGATCTCTACCAGTAAACACGTCTCTCAGTGATCTCTACCAGTAAACATGTCTCTCATTGATCTCTACTAGTAAACATGCGCCTCAAATCTCTACCAGTAAACATATCTCTCAGTGATCTCTACCAGTAAACATGTCTCTCAGTGATCTCTACCAGTAAACACGTCTCTCAGTGATCTCTACCAGTAAACATGTCTCTCAGTGATCTCTACCAGTAAACACGTCTCTCAGTGATATCTACCAGTAAACATGTCTCTCAGTGATATCTACCAGTAAACATGCCTCTCAGTGATCTCTAACAGTAAACACGTCTCTCAGTGATCTCTATATATATATATATACATAATCTGTCGTTCTGACCCTGAACAAGGCAGGTAACCCACTGTTCATAGGCTGTCATTGTGAATAAGAATATGTTCATGACTGACTTGCCTGGTTAATTTAAGGTAAAAAAAAATTGTTGTCTAGTTGCGAATATTGTGTATCATACACCTGTTAAATGTTGTACAAATTGTTTATCATACACCGGTCAAATGTTGTAGTCTAGTTGTGACACACTCAGTTCCATTTTACATCCAAGTTAGATTTATATTTGTTCCTTTTGACATCATAACCTGTCCATATTAGGTCATGTTCCTTTTGACATCGTACCCTGTCCATATTAGGTAATGTTCCTTTTGACATCATAACCTGTCCATATTAGGTCATGCTCCTTTTGACATCATGACCTGTCCATATTAGGTAATGTTCCTTTTGACATCATAACCTGTCCATATTAGGTCATGTTCTTCCTTTCACATATTCATGTCATACACACAAGCACTCAGTCACATCTCACAGGACCACAGAAAGGAAACATGTCTGAAGCCCTGCCCCTGGGACAGTGCTCCCATTCAGGATGCTTTGCCCTGGAATAGCCCCTGGTCCCCTGAGAGTATCAGTGAAAGGGGTTTCTGTTCAGTGGATGGGAAAGCATGTAGCCCGGCGAGGTGTCTGCTCAACGGTGTTTGTCCTCCAGGTGGATGGTTTGACAGTGGGTGCCTCAGTGTCAGTCTACCTGTGCTTTACAGATCAGTGAAATTAGTTAAAGGCTGTTCTGGGGTCAGGGTTACAGGGTCAGTGTTGTCTGTCTGTACTTTACATGGTGAGTGAAATCAGCTTAAAGCTGGTCAGGGTTAGGGGGTCAATGTGGAACTGTAGTGAGGTCACTGGGTCAGGCTTTGATGGGGTCTCAGGCTGGCTGGTGTTGATAGGACTGTCCAGGTGTAGCGGAGGTTTGTGTGTGTGTGTGTGTGTGTGTGTGTGTGTGTGTGTGTGTGTGTGTGTGTGTACGCGAGTGTACACCCATGTGTGAGTGTAACTATAGGGCAGGAAGGGAACCTGCTGAGATATTTCAGTCACAGATTAAAAGAGGGGGAATACAAATACACTCGACAGGAGGTTGGAAAGAGACGGTACTACACACTGAGAACTGAATGGACGGACATGCCAACAGCCGGATATGGGGAAGGTTAGAGTCCTAACATTCAAGGACCTTTCTAGAAACACCTTCTTTTTTTTCCAAGAGTGCAGGGATTGATATTTAGAAAAGTTGTGAAACACACAGAGAGCTGGAGAGAAAGAGAAAGGGAGTGAAATGGAGGAGAAGTACATAAACGGTCATAGTAAAGACCACAGTCTCCAGGCCCGGTCCGCCTGACCGCCTTACATACACGGCTCAGCGGCTAAACCGCGGCGAAGGATTAAGAAAGAGAGGAGAAAATGATGAGACGAGGAAGGAGGAGAGGATGAGAGGAAAGTGAGTAATCATACCTCCTGATGACCTCCTGTTCTACACCGTCATTGTCTGGGAAGGGAGGGATGATGAGGACTTAAGACAGCGATGAAGAAGGGATTCCTTCCACAGGCTAAACCCACTGGAACATCTAGGCCTGACCATGACCACAGTTTGTAGAGTGACGATGACTTCAGATAGTAGGAGTGTCGTAAAGGTCAGATATTAATCATATTTCTCCATTATTTGAACATGTCTTTTTTGCCTTTCATCTCAAATCCATAAATTTCAAGATGGCTGCCTTTGTGTTGGTATGGACATACATTTGGAATGCGTCAAAGTGTGTCTTACTACAATTGCAACAATGACTGCCTCTTCACCCTCTCTACACAACATGGCCTCATTGAATCTATTTCCTCTACGTTTCCCTATAACACATTAACCATGGTGATCCCTCCATTGTCCTCCCTGCAGAGACACAATAACCATGGTGATCCCTCCATTGTCCTCCCTGCAGAGACACAATAACCATGGTGATCCCTCCATTGTCCTCCCTGCAGAGACACAATAACCATGGTGATCCCTCCACTGTCCTCCCTGCAGAGACACAATAACCATGGTGATCCCTCCATTGTCCTCCCTGCAGAGACACAATAACCATGGTGATCCCTCCACTGTCCTCCCTGCAGAGACACAATAACCATGGTGATCCCTCCATTGTCCTCCCTGCAGAGACACAATAACCATGGTGATCCCTCCACTGTCCTCCCTGCAGAGACACAATAACCATGGTGATCCCTCCATTGTCCTCCCTGCAGAGACACAATAACCATGGTGATCCCTCCACTGTCCTCCCTGCAGAGACACAATAACCATGGTGATCCCTCCATTGTCCTCCCTGCAGAGACACAATAACCATGGTGATCCCTCCACTGTCCTCCCTGCAGAGACACAATAACCATGGTGATCCCTCCATTGTCCTCCCTGCAGAGACACAATAACCATGGTGATCCCTCCATTGTCCTCCCTGCAGAGACACAATAACCATGGTGATCCCTCCACTGTCCTCCCTGCAGAGACACAATAACCATGGTGATCCCTCCACTGTCCTCCCAGCAGAAACACAATAACCATGGTGATCCCTCCACTGTCCTCCCTGCAGAGACACAATAACCATGGTGATCCCTCCACCGTCCTCGCTGCAGAGACACAATAACCATGGTGATCCCTCCACCGTCCTCCCTGCAGAGACACAATAACCATGGTGATCCCTCCACCATCCTCCCTGCAGAGACACAATAACCATGGTGATCCCTTCACTGTCCTCCCTGCAGAGACACAATAACCATGGTGATCCCTCCACCGTCCTCCCTGCAGAGACACAATAACCATGGTGATCCCTCCACTGTCCTCCCTGCAGAGACACAATAACCATGGTGATCCCTCCACTGTCCTCCCTGCAGAGACACAATAACCATGGTGATCCCTCCACCGTCCTCCCTGCAGAGACACAATAACCATGGTGATCCCTCCACCATCCTCCCTGCAGAGACACAATAACCATGGTGATCCCTCCACCGTCCTCCCTGCAGAGACACAATAACCATGGTGATCCCTCCACCGTCCTCCCTGCAGAGACACAATAACCATGGTGATCCCTGCACTGTCCTCCGAGCTGGTGTGTGGGGGGTTTGTGTGTCTGTGTTTGGAAGGACATCGCTGTATCATTTATGTGCCTGCTTGTTCCTATGCAGAATGTGAACATCTCACGTTGCGTTTACACAGGTATGTGTACACTCAACCAAACAGTGTACTGCGGCGTCTGTGTACGATACAGTGTGATATTCTTGCACATCAATGTGACGTGGGATACATTAGAAGCAACGCCTTGATCAACTGTAGTTAATTCACATGTGTTTGTTTCAGGGTCTGCTATTCTATATAGATATATATATACTGTTTAATATCTTGACAACTCATTTCTTCTAATATCGAATGTATATTTTCTCTGTGATATTTCACAGACAGACTATACAGTGGGGCAAAAAAGAAAATTACAGGCCTCTCTCATCTTTTTAATTGGGAGAACTTGCACAATTGGTGGCTGACTAAATACTTTTTTGCCCCACTGTATATAGTCAGTAGCCTATATGAGGTCACTGTATTGACGCTGTGGTTTTCCCTAGTGGCCAGCTTGGTCTCTGCCACCCGTGTAATAACGTACGCTCCTGTCACCTCCAGCACACTGAAATAAATTGGCTTTTTGGTCTCCATGGAGGAGTTTGTAGTTGCTGTGAACCTGAAGCCCTATTGGTATTGCTGGAGTCTCACTGGGTAGGCTGTGTGTGTGTGTGTGTGTGTGGTGTGTGTGTGTGTGTGTGTGTGTGTGTGTGACACCCACATGACCTCTGTGGGAGGGGGGGGGGGGGGGGGGTGATACAGAGACGACCAGGAAGCAGTACTGTTGTGATGCAGCGGGAACAATCCACCCTGATGTCACCATGGTAGGTGTGGTGCTTTTCATCTCACTCCCTTTTGAAAAACACATGTCTACTTCTCTATTTTTGTAGTGTATCTAATATATACACAGACAGACAGACAGACAGACAGACAGACAGACAGACAGACAGACAGACAGACAGACAGACAGACATGCCTCTCTAAGGCATGGTCTATCCACTTTCCCTCTACCCTGCACTAGACATGGAGTGATGAAGCCTCTATCCACACTCCATCTACCCTCCACCCTGTGTATGTGTTGGTGTCTGTCTGTCTGTCTCTGACTGTCTCTGTCTGTATGTCTGTCTGTCTGTCTGTCTGTCTGTCTGTCTGTCTGTCTGTCTGTCTGTCTGTCTGTCTGTTTGTGTGTCTAAGTGTGCATGCCTAGGATTATTGGCATGGGTTTTACAATAGCACAACGTCAAACGAACGACGGGAGAAATTCATTACTCTTCACACATTGTATGAAAGTCAAAGATTAAGTAAACCATTCTTAAGAGAGTGGTTGTGGTATTCCTCAGGGCGACGGCCCGGGACCATCATTATTAAACCGCATTCTCTTTTCTTGGCTCCCACGTGTGGATATCCATTCATCATCCTGTTGCTTTTTTTCTCCTTCACTAACTTTGGTCCAACGTAGGACTTGCTATTTCAGTACCGCCGGTTGTAATGAATGTGAAGAGGCATAGCATCTAAGTCCAGCTCTAGAACCCAATGTGCACTTGTGCACGCTCACACACACACACACACACACACACACACACACACACACACACACGCTCTCACACCCACCCACACACACACACACACACCCACACACACACACACACACACACACACACACACACACACACACACACACACACACACACCCACACACACACACACACACACACACACCCACACAAACACACGCTCACACACCCACACACACACACACACCCACACACACACACGCTCACACACCCACACACACACACACCCACACGCACACACACACACACACCCACACACACACACACACCCACCCACACACACACACACACACACACACACACACACACGCTCACACACCCACACACACACACACACACACACACACACACACACACACACACACACACACACACACACACACACACACACACACACACACACACACACACACACACACTCACACACACACACACACACACACACACACTCACACACACACACTTGTTTTACTATCCTTGTGAGCACCAAGCAATTTATTCCCATTCAACATCGTATTTTGCCTAACCCTAACATTTACCCCTAACCATAACATTTACCCCTAACGCTAATCTTTACCCCCAACCCTAACATTTACCCCTAACCCTAATCTTTACCTCTAACCCTAATCTTTACCCCAACCCTAACATTTACCCCTAACCCTAATCTTTACCCCTAACCCTAATCTTTACCCCTAACCCTAATCTTTACCCCTAACCCTAACATTTACCCCTAAACCTAACCTTGACCCCTAACCCTAATTGTTACCCTAACCCTAACCCTAAACCTAAGCCCTAAGCCTAAAATAGCCTTTCTCCTTATGCCTGCAAGCATACACGCGGTAAGAGGATGGTGTACGTGTCGCTATAGAAGCATGAGAATAAACCCCAATACAGTTATATACAGTTGAAGTCAGAAGTTTACATACACTTAGGTTGGAGTCATTAAAACTTGTTTTTCAACCACTCAACAAATGTATTGTTAACAAACTGTAGTTTTGACAAGTTGGTTAGGACATCTACTTTGTGCGTGACACAAGTAATTCTTCCAACAATTGTTTACACACGGATTATTTCACTTATAATTCACTGTATCACAATTCCAGTGGGTAGGAAGTTTACATACTCGAAATGGACCGTGCCTTTAAACAGATTGGAAAATTCCAGAAAATGATGTCATGGCTTTAGAAGTTTCTGATAGGCTAATTGACATCATTTGAGTCAATTGGAGGTGTACCTGTGGATGTATTTCAAGGCCGACCTTCAAACTCTTTGCCTCTTTGCTTGTCACTGCTCCAAAACCATAATAAAAAGCCAGACTACGGTTTGCAACGGCATATGGGGCCAAAGATCGTACTTTTTGGAGAAATGTCCTCTGGTCTGATGAAACAAAAATATAACTGTTTGGCCATAATGACCATCGTTATGTTTGGAGGAAAAAGGGGGAGGCTTGCAAGCCAAAGAACACCATCCCAACCGTGAAGCACGGGGGTGGCAGCATCATGTTGTGGGGGTGCTTTGCTGCAGGAGGGCATGGTGCACTTCACAAAATAGATGGCATCATGAAGCAAGAAAATTATGTGGATATATTGAAACAACATCTCAAGACATCAGTCTTTAAAGCTTGGTCGCAAATGGGTCTTCCAAATGGACAATGACCCCAAGCATACTTCCAAAGTTGTGGCAAAATGGCTTAAGGACAACAAATTAAAGGTATTGGAGTGGCCATCACAAAGCCCTGACCACAATCCTATAGAACATTTGTGGGCAGAACTGAAAAAGTGTGTGCGAGCAAGGAGGCCTACAAGCCTGACTCAGTTACACCGGCTCTGTCAGGAGGAATGGGCCAAAATTCTCCCAAATTATTGTTGGAGCTTGTGGAAGGCTACCCAAAACGTTTGACCAAAGTTAAACAATTTAAAGGCAATGCTACCAAATACTAATTGAGTGTATGTAAACTTCTGACCCACTGGGATGTGATAAAATAAATAAAAGCTGAAATAAATAATTATCTCTACTATTATTCTGACATTTCACATTCTTAAAATAAAGTGGTGATCCTAACTGACCTAAGACAGGGAATTGTTACTATGCAAAAATAAATGTCAGGAATTGTGAAAAACTGAGTTTAAATGTATTTGGTAGTTGTATGTTAACTTCCGAATTCAACTGTAGATAGTCACACCTATTCAGTTATATAGATAGTCACACCCATACAGTTAAATAAATATAGTTATTTTTGCTATCCATCCATGTAGCCTCTTGCTTCTCCTCCATGGAGTTTTACATCAACCATAAGGCTTGTGCTCTCCATTGAGACCTGTGGTAATATACCTGTCAATCCCAGCACCACTGAGACTTGTGTCTGGCACAGAGCTTTCTGTCTCCCTCTTTTCCTCCCTCCCATACCTCACTACCTGTTATTTGTGGTGGTGTGTGTTCTGAGCTCCAGTACAGCTAACCTCATCACCCCGCATCCCAGCTACCCTTCTGCTCACCTCATCAGAACTGAATCAAGGCTGTGCCTCACCTCTACACCAAAAACAGGAGCACTGAGCTAAACAACCACTCACAGTCATCCTGTTACCCACTACACAGCAAAACAACCCCTCTCAGTCATCCTGTTACCCACTACACAGCAAAACAACCCCTCTCAGTCATCCTGTTACCCACTACCCAGCAAAACAACCCCTCTCAGCCATCCTGTTACCCACTACACAGCAAAACAACCACTCTCAGCCATCCTGTTACCCACTAATGTCCACAGCCATTTGAGGGTAATGGCATCAGCTCTGATATTAAGTCATAAGGCCCTGTCATATCCACTTTATCAGAATGCACTGTTTACTCCTTCCCTCTCTCCTCCTTCACTCTTTCCCTCCCTTTCTTCCTCTGTTCATTCTCCTTAATGACTCTGACACACCTCATGAAGAGGCAGTGATTAGGTAGCGAAGTCTTCCAGAAAACATATTTTGTCTATGATTTTACAGGTATTGACTACCTGCTACTAACATCGAGACAGTCTGACATTGTGGGACATGGACAGAGAGAATTGATTGCTGGAGTTGCTTGGCCGTCTGTTGATCGATCGTCGTGATCCAACCGTGGACATGATTTCCTGGGGTCAAGGCAAAATCTAGTGGGAAGTGTGGAAGGTGGCTTTAGTTAGTTCTATCTCAAAATGTCGGTCAGTATTGGCAACAACTCCACAGGTAAACTCCAGGGCTGGAATCCTCACTGAATACTCCAAGAGAAGGCAGGTATTCATTCACACAAATCCAGTAGGAGAGAGTGGGGTAAGTTGAACCAACGCAATAAGTAGATCCACCCTTGTTTCTAGGAAACAATACACAAAATGTATCATTCAACCAAATATTTAGGAAGAGATCATCATCTCATGAAGAAACCATGTGGAAAAAGTGATAAGCAAGTTAGGTATATATATATATATATATATATACATATACATACATATACATATATACATATACATATATATACATTTTTTTTTTTTCTTCACCAAGTCAAATTAATTTATCGTGTTAACCCTTTACACTCATGGAAATTGGCCTCTATGGGTAGTGATAAATTGAAATGCTTCTTACAGAAGAATTGTGAAAAGCATATTCATAACCATAAGATATTATCCGACCAGAGGTGAGGACTGACAAGACTGAATCCAAACATTACACTGTTGATTTTATATGCATTTTATTGCACTTTTCACCGTATTTGTTGCAAACCAAATCTGAAATCACTCTGGATCATCATCACCATCATCACCATCATCACCATCATCATCACCATCAGTAACATCATCACCATCAGTAACATCATCACCATCATCACCATCATCACCATCATCACCATCATCACCATCAGTAACATCATCACCATCATCACCATCAGTAACATCATCACCATCATCACCATCATCACCATCATCACCATCATCATCACCATCAGTAACATCATCACCATCAGTAACATCATCACCATCATCACCATCATCACCATCATCACCATCATCACCATCAGTAACATCATCACCATCATCACCATCAGTAACATCATCACCATCATCACCATCATCACCATCATCACCATCATCACCATCATCACCATCAGTAACATGACAAGAATAGTTCTGGGAAAGGTGGGATAGGTGCAACAAGACAAAACAATGACACAGTTTTGAGTGAGAGGACTAACTGGTGTCTCCAAAGTGACCACACACCTCTCTAATGTGTCCACAGTTCCTAAGTCATTTCCATGCACTTTTATGACTCAAAAGAATAGTCTTCAACCACAAGGTGTGTTTTTTTTTTAACTCTCCTAGCTGTGCCGTTGTTTAACTAGAGAAAGGACACGTGTTGTTTTGTTCAGAACACAACCCTGCACCTCGGCATCACACAATTACTGTTGTTGTTTACCTAATGCATAAACAGTTCATTATAAATCACAATCTGGGTCAGTTGGGCATCATTTGAAAAGCTTGTTTTATTGCCAACATGACTAGCTAAGTTATAAAATATGATCTTATAGGGTTAGGCTTTCACAATGCAAACATAGGACAATCCTAGGCTCATTCTGTTCAGAACAACCCAGGGTATGACACCGTGTCATCTTGTAAATTGTACATCAAACACAGTGATCATATATGTTGACAGTGTTTATTAAATTAGTTTTATGATATGTAAATGTGAAGTACATTTTCGGACTCACGGGTGTTTGGCTTGCTTGTATGACATCAAAGCGATATTTATATTTATTACTATCCTCATAGTCTCAGCTTTTAAAATACAATCGAGTACTCTCCATTTAAAGCATTTCCCTCACTCAGAGAACAAAATGTTTAGCAAAAGTTGCCCAATTAACAGAAGGAATGGGAGCAACTTAGCGTTGCGAAGTGTAGACCCTGAGCTCTGACATCACGTTTATCATGTTACTGTACTGCCATTGCGTCCCAATTTATGTGCTTGTCAGTGCCCAAATCTGCCATTTTAAACCTGTATACGGGTACGAGTTTAAATGGCTACGCATTAAACACACAGAGAATCTGAGAATCTGACTGCCGATAGATTGACAATAGGTACTTATCAAAGTAGGAGGTCGTTCCTTCTCTAGCTGGAACAAAAGACAAACAACGCCACTGCCACCTTCTGGATTGGAGTATGTTAACAAGGCTGAGTGGCTGACGACTTCAAGGTCTTTGCTGTGTGAACACGAAAGAGATTGACTTGCCACGCTCTGTTCAGAAGTACTAAGTACTGTTGACAGGGAAATTTTGGACAATCCTACCGGTGTGTCTGATGCTTCAGAGGTTTCATGATGGTTGTATCTAAACCAAAGTAGATCATGTTAAGATTGTTCTATAGATCAGTTGGTGTCTCTATAAGCTTCAATATGAGGTCCTGGACCTAGCTTGAAGGTGAATCCTTGTAGCTGTGGGGGTTAATATAGTCAAAATGTTTGCCTTGGTGTATGTTGAGCCGATGGCCATGGGGTAAGTTGAGCCAATGGCCATGGGGTAAGTTGAGGTTATGGTTGAGCCAATGGCCATGGGATAAAGTGAGGTCATGGTTGAGCCAATGGCCATGGGATAAAGTGAGGTTATGGTTGAGCCAATGGCCATGGGATAAAGTGAGGTTATGGTTGAGCCAATGGCCATGGGATAAAGTGAGGTTATGGTTGAGCCAATGGAAAGTTGAGTAAATGGAAGTGTTTTCTTCCTGTGTGGCATTATGGTTGGGATATGAGGTAACAACAGAGACTGGCCCATGTTAAAAGTGTAAATGTTTTTTTTTGTTATTTTTACAAAGTGTTTGTTAGGTGTTATTAAGCATGTGTTAAAAGATGATTGCATTGATTGAAATACAAAAAAAAAAAACTATTTTGATTGTGTTGGGAAAAATATATACATAAATAATATAAATAAAAATATATACATATTTTCAAAAAGGTATTTGTATTATTTGATTAGGTACAGAAATGTGTAGGCAGCTTAATTTACCCTCTCCCGTGGCTTACCCCGTAGCCGGAGTAAGTTGTGCCAAGACACCACATTTTTTGGTGGACAAGCTATGTTTTCAGAACTGTTATGTTTACCTGAATCCTGATTATGTCCAGGGATACACAACATCCTGAAATATACAGTTTCTTTGTTAGAAGGAAAACTATATTTCCCTTGATGGAGTGATGCTGAATGTACAAAACAATTCTCAGCTTAACCCCACTATATAGGCATACATGCACAGACACACATTATGTATACACAAACACACAAACACACATCCTGAGCGAAACGTTAACCTGCGTGACCAAACCTAACCCAATTCAAACAAGTCCTCGGGCATAACATTGTCCAATAAATATGGCAATAACTCTCGAACAGTACGTATCTCAGAGCGTCGTAGCACCATTAGGTGTAAAAACTTTACTTACCCAGTTGCGGCCCACTTCTTGGAGGCAGGCCACTCAATTTCATCTCCGCGTTATATTGGCATCGAACATGTCACCCTCCCTAGGAGAGGGGGTGACCTTGATAATGTATTGTTAAAACGAGAGGCTGCCTGGATCTTTAATTTAAAGACCCTTGCTCCCTCCGGTCTCAACGTAGACTTTGATCTGAAGCCATTCTTGTGATTATTGTGACTTTGCCATTGTAATTGTTTGTAAGCTTGTGTAGTCTAAAATGTATTTATGATCGTATGCTATCCATTTGTTCTTTGTATGACATTTTAATATTTGATCATTAACCAATGATATTAGGCCCCTCTTGGCCATGATTACAGACACCTGTGTCTTTTGACACTATATAAACGAGTCATCCCGCAGTGTTTGTGATTATACCCTGATGAAAACAGCTTGGCTGTTGAAACGTTGGTATTACATTTTTGCATCTGAGCTCCTAGAGTGTGCGGCTCTCTTTTATCTTCAAGTTTTCTACTCCGCTAGCCACCACCTCGCCTAAATAGGTGTGTGTTTCTTTTACTTCTAAATAATTCTCGAACAAACATCAAACCATTACAGCATTATGCATACTGATGGGTATTGATGCATGCAGTATTGATGCTGAGGGTTTTTTTCCTGAGGACGTACTCAGGACCGGGAGTTCAATGAGGGCGACTCAGGCGGCTGAGTTAGTGTCATCAGAGTGGTGTCTGTCTTTAATTATCTCCTGTACAGAAGGATTTAATGAGGGGAAGGACTCCTAATGAAGAGAGGGAGGAGGTTGATGAACCTCAGAGACTCTTGGATGTGGCATGCCCCAGCTTGCCAAGGCCACCTTGCCAAGGCCAAGCTCATCATCGCACCGCGCATGCAGTCACTCAGTGGAGGAAACAAGTCATACCTGCTGCACATCCTGCATATATAGGAATATTGGATCTTTAAAAAGAAAAATGAAGGCAAGCATCCCGGAGTCTCCTCTTCACTGTTGGCGTTGAGACTCGTGTTTTACGGGCACTATTTAATGAAGCTGCCAGTTGAGAGCTTGTGAGGCATCTGTTTCTCAAACTAGACAGTCTAATGTACTTGACTTCTTGCTCAATTGTGCTCCCACTCCCACTCCTGGTTAGAGCTAGTTTGGGCCGTTCTGTGAAGGGAGTAGTAAACAGTGTTGTCTTCAAATTCTTGGCAAATTTCTCGCATGGAAAAGCCATTTTTTCTAGCCATTTTGAGCCTGTAATCGAACCCACACATGCTGATGCTCCAGACACTCAACTAGTCTAAACTAGTCTAAAGAAGGCCAGTTTTATTGCTTCTTTAATCAGAACAGCTTTCAGCTGTGCTAACATAATTGCAAAAGGTCTTTCTAATCAACAGTTAGCCTTTTAAAATGAATAAGTTCTATTAGCTAACATAATGTAACATTGGAACACAGGAGTGATGGTTGCTGATAATGGGCCCCTGGACGCCTATGTAGATATTCCATTAAAAAAAATCAGCCGTTTCCAGCTACAATAGTCATTTACAACATTAACAATGTCTGCACTGTGTTTCTGATCAATTTGATGTTATTTTGTCACGAACGTCGTCAGGGAAATGACTGGACCAAGGTGCAGCGTGGGTAATTATTATTTTATTTTTTTGAATGTCGCCAACAAAAACAAGAAACAACAAAACGACCGGCCACTAACACAGACAACTACCCACAACTACCCACAACTACCCACAACTACCCACAACTACCCACAACTACCCACAACTACCCACAACTACCCACAACTAAGGTGGCAAAACAGGCTGCCTAAGTATGCTTCCCAATCAGAGACAACGATGGACAGCTGGTCCCTGGTTTGAGAATCATAACCGGCCAAAACATAGAAACAGAAAACATTAGAATGCCCACCACACATCACACCCTGACCTAACCAAATAGAGAAATAAAATGGCTCTCTAAGGTGACATATTTTAATGGACAAACAAAATTCTTTCAAAAACAAGGAAAGTAAGTGACTCCAAACGTTTGAACGGTAGTGTACATTTTCTATCAGATGGGCTGCAAGCCTAAGAACAGCAACCACTATCCATCTTTTAAAAAAAAATGTATTTCACCCTTATTTAACCAGGTAGGCTAGTTGAGAACAAGTTCTCATTTACAACTGCGACCCTGGCCAAGATAAAGCAAAGCAGTGCGACACAAACAACAACAACAGAGTTACACATGGAATAAACAAGTGTACAGTCAATAACGCAATAGAAAAAGAGAAAGTCTATATACAGTGTGTGCAAATGGCGTGAGGAGGTAAGGCAATAAATAGGCCATAGTAGCAAAGTAATTACAATTTAGCAGATTAACACTGGAGTGATAGATGAGCAGATGATGACGTGCAAGTAGTGATACTGGTGTGCAAAAGAGCAGAAAAGTAAATAAAAACAATATGGGGATGAAGTAGGTGGACTGTGTGGGCTAGTTACAGATGGACTATATGGACAGCTGTTCTCTGATGCTCTAGTCAATGAAGTGTATAAGATGAAAGAAACTAAGCTTGAAACAGAACATTCAACTGGTTGCTGTGTAGCCATTCTTCTATAAATAACAAATGTCCTTATATGGTCGCAAGAAAATAACTGTCAAAGGCAATGGTGGTGTTTTATATAAAAAGAGGATGTAGTCCATATGCTCTGAGCAGATGTTTAGCGCATGATTATCCTGAATGAGATGAGGCCCCTTTAGGTCCCTCTTGTATGTAAGACTGATTGCCATCTTGTAGTATCGTTCATCAAAACAAAGTACACAAATATTGACAAAAATACAAATTAATTGTTTTCAGCATATCAAATGACTTACTTCCAGTGTGTGTACAGCAGCTCAAAGAACAAAGAAAACTGTCTGGAAGCCTGACAGAAGACTGAAAGAAAGCCTGTGGCATATTAAGCCGAATACATCATGCAGGTTGTACAACGTGGACAAACAATCTATTATTCAAGAGAGTGACATCATAGAAATTCCTCTAGGCATTACTATACACTTCTATTGGTAACATTCTGAAAGATTCTCTCAGAAGAGCATACCCCCCCCCCCCCCCCCCCCCCCCCGTAGAGAAGACATTGTGCTTGTTTTAGAAGGCTGACTTCTCACAAATGATTGTATCTACAAAACACCTCAACACCTCAAACGATTGGGCATGAACTGATCGATAACAGACAGAGGTTAAGACAGCAGTTAAGACAGCGGTTAAGACAGAGGTTAAGACAGAGGTTGAGACGGCGGTTAAGACAGCGGTTAAGACAGAGGTTAAGACAGCGGTTAAGACAGAGGTTAAGACAGCGGTTAAGACAGAGGTTAAGACAGCGGTGCCCAGCTCAGAAGGACCTTTGAGAGGTTAAGACGGCTGTTAAGACAGCGGTTAAGACAGCGGTTAAGACAGCGGTTAAGACAGAGGATAAGACAGCGGTTAAGACAGAGGTTAAGACAGCGGTTAAGACAGAGGTTAAGACAGAGGTTAAGACAGCGGTGCCCAGCTCAGAAGGACCTTTGAGAGGTTAAGACAGCAGTGCCCAGCTCAGAGGGACCTTTGAGAGGTTAAGACAGCGGTGCCCAGCTCAGAAGGACCATTGAGAGGTTAAGACAGAGGTTAAGGCAGCGGTGACCAGCTCTGTCAACAAGCAGAGTGACATGTTATAAACCTTGAAATATATATTTTTTTAAAAGAGGTTCCTTGTGATAAAAGGAATTCCAAACTAACCGAACATGGTTTACATGTTAAACATATCTGATACCTTGTTCTTCCCATTCACAATTAGAGACATCAGATTTCCTCATCAACATCATCCCTCAATCAACATTTGACATGGACTGGTTCAAGTAAAATAAACCCAGTCCCTCTTTTGAGAAATGAAGAGGAGCTCTAGCTTTGGGTATGGCGTGACTGAAGGGACAAAATGCACACAGTTACCTCAAGGCAGAGATAAATAGGACATGCAGATCATACACAGCAACATTGTAATAAAATAATTTGGTCTTTCTTTCACTAAAGACCCTATACAGGGATTAAGATGAACACAAGATGCAAGAGTTTACTGTACATGAAGTCTGTCCATTCTAGACTTAAGAAAGGACCTGAGGGAAACTAAGAGAAGAGGTTGACTAAAGACAAAATCCCATACACAACCGCAACAGCATAGAACAGAGCAGTGAGACATACAATGAAAGGGAAGAGAGAAAGAAAAAATATACTATAGTCTAGTAAATCACATTGCTTGTAAAGAACATTGTTTTCTGTGCTCTGGAACAATGCGTCTGTTTGGAGGGACATTTTTTTTTTTTAATAGAAAAAGGGGGTAGTAAGGAAAGGGTCCCCTTTGTAGAACAATGATTTATGGCAGCAGAATGAATGGCAGCAGAATCAAAAACCAGCCAATAACAGGTTGCCTGTGTCTGAAAGCAATGAGACAGAGAAGCAATAAGGTCGAGAGAAGCTACAGGTAGTCATAGTCCTGCATCATCATCTGCAATAGAATATGCAAGGAGCCAGAGAGAGTGTAAAGAGCTGGAGAGTGTTGAAGTGGTTGAGCCTAAATGTCGAAGGGAGCTTAAATGTTGAATGGAGCTTGAATGTTGAAGGGAGCTTGAATGCTGAAGGGAGCTTGAATGTTGAAGGGAGCTTGAATGTTGAAGGGAGCTTAAATGTTGAAGGGAGCTTGAATGTTGAAGGGAGCTTGAATGTTGAAGGGAGCTTAAATGTTGAAGGGAGCTTGAATGTTGAAGGGAGCTTGAGTGTTGAAGGGAGCCTAAATGTTGAAGGGAGCTTGAATGTTGAAGGGAGCTTGAGTTTTGGAGGGAGCTTTAGTGTTTAAGGGAGCTTGAATGTTGAAGTGAGATTGAGTGTTGAAAGGAGCTTGATGTTGAAGGGCCCCTGAGTGTTTAAGTGAACCTGAGTGTTGATTGGAGCTTGAGTGTTGATTGGAGCTTGAGTGTTGAAGTGGGCTTGAGTGTTGAAGGGGGATTGAGTGTTGAAGGGAGCTTGAGTTTTGGAGGGAGCTTGAGTGTTTAAGGGAGCTTGAATGTTGAAGTGAGATTGAGTGTTGAAAGGAGCTTGATGTTGAAGGGCCCCTGAGTGTTTAAGTGAGCCTGAGTGTTGATTGGAGCTTGAGTGTTGAAGTGGGCTTGAGTGTTGAAGGGCGCCTGAGAGTTGAAGGGCGCCTGAGTGTTGAAGGGCGCCTGAGTGTTGAAGGGCGCCTGAGTGTTGAAGGGCGCCTGAGTGTTGAAGGGCGCCTGAGTGTTGAAGGGCGCCTGAGTGTTGAAGGGAGCCTGAGTGTTGATTGGATCCTGAATGTTGATTGGAGCTTGAGGGTTGATGGGAGCCTGAGTGTTGATGGGATATTGAATGTTGAAGTGAGATTGAGTGTTGATTGGAGCTTGAGGGTTGTAGCCTAGCAGCATACACAGATATAGAAGGAGTTTTGTTGTGATTGTAGGCAGACCCCTTGGTGTGTGGAGGAACAACAGAGTAGGCGAGAGCCCAGAGAATGGGTTGAGGTGGGGCTAGGTGGGCTTGCCTTCTAAATGGGCCTGCAGCATGTTTAGGTTGGGCAGGTTGCCTGTGCTGACTGGGCTGCCTGCATTGACTGTGTCGTTGGCTGTGTCTCTATGGCAGCCACTGGGCTCATATCACACTGGCTCTCTGTCTCTGGCCACTACCTACATGCTGCCTAGAGACCTGGCTAGTTTGGAGTGGCTCAGGGAGCTGGCAGAGAGGAGAGAATGGTTTAATTTAGTCGATATGGAGCCATGCATAGCAGCGTCCTGACTTGTGAGTCTCTGAGGCTGCTATTGAATCAGATCAGCCTGACAGGAATAGAGCTCACCCACTGGATCATTACGCATCAGACTTTGACTGTTAATATACCTGCAAGACAATTTGCTCATGAAACAGCCTACAAGGCAGCATTCCTGATTTACGAACCGCTGAGGCTGCTAAGGTATATGATCAAGCTATGAGGGTGAAAGCTAATCGGATAGCTAGCCTGTCAGGAATGGAGCTTTGTAAATGTAAATATTGTCCGTAAAACACGAAGGGTTTATCAGTTACGCGAACAACCAGCATAGATAACAAGACTAACTAGCTAACTAGCTAGCTAGCTCACTAGACTAGCTAGCTCACTAGACTAACTAGCTAACTAGCTAGCTAGCTCACTAGACTAACTAGCTCACTAGCTAGCTAGCTCATTAGACTAGCTAGCTCACTAGACTAGCTAGCCAACTGAGCTTGCTAAGCAGCCTTGATAGGAAACTAGCTATACAAAAACAAATAATAATAATTTTTAAAAATGTACTCTAGGCTTCAGATTGCTATCTCTGTTTGAATGTGGCTCGATGGCTTGTTGTTCCTTGCATGTGATTGGCTCTGGTCTTGGAAGTGGCACACAGCCTGGGAGCCAGAGACGTTGTACAGGGCTTAAATGCCCCACTAGCGATGGTTTCATTATGCTAATTAGATACCCACTGTAGTTCAGACATTGACTCCTGTAAGCATAGGCTACACTTATGTATACTGCATTTGTCTCAAAAACATAACTCTTGAGCCCAGTAATCACCAAGTATGGGCATGAAAAGTGCTAAGTGCTAAGCGATAACACATTAGCTTAGGGCTAACAAATAAAAAGTTTATGAAAACAAATACAAGTTGGCCTAATTACAATGTAATGACTTCCCTAACCATGAAGCAAGTTTGGAAAGTAATACTATTTGTTTTATCAAGCTATATAGCTTGCAAAAAAGTTCACTAGGAGCTATAGTTTTGGTGCAAACTTTCATGACCACTAGTTAGCTCAGAGAGCTAGCTTGGCGCTAGTTTGGAGCTAACATGAAGGCTTCGTCAGGATTTTTTTTTTAAAACAAATCCGCACTGGTTTCTGTCATTCAATGTTCAATAGTAGTGCCTGGTGAATGAAGCAGATGGTAAAATTGTGAAAATATTATAACTTTTTAAACTGTATTATTATCACATTATTATTGTTATTTGTATTATTATTTGTATTATAATGATTGGTGTTAATAATATTTTTTTAATTTAGTATTATTATTATTATCATTATTATTATAATTTATATTATCATCATAATAAAATAAAAAAATGATGATTATTATTATTATTATTTGTAATATAATGATTGGTGTTATTATTCTATTTATTTATTTAGTATTATTATTATCGTTATTTTTATCATAATGTATGTTCTGATTATATATATATATATATATATATTTATTTATTTTTTATCATTATTATAATAATTTAGATTGTTAATTAAAAGTAATCTTTTTAAATTCAATTTTTGTTCTTGTTCTCTCCGTTGTTTCTCTCCGCAGTATTCACGCTAACATGTTTGGACTGGCCTTGGGGTCTCGACCAAGTCCAAATGTAAGGGCTGGCTTCCAAATGGGTAGTTGTAATCTCATTGTATTTACAGGTAAATTACTATTAGTCCATTACTTGACCTCCGTAAGCCGACATTAAAATCAAATCTACACACGAACAAAGATACTGCATGTGTCAATGTTTACAGCTGCATCTGATGGACCTTGAGCATTGCCAACAGAAACTATTTATCTGGCAAGGGTGGGATAGGCTATGGTACGAGATTATAATAATGTGTTTTATCGGCAGCCTGAGGTCAGATGCAGTAGCAAGGGTGGGAGATCAAAACGATGGTTTATTGAACCAAAAGGCCAAAACATTACTTTACATCAAAAATAACTTTTCAACTGTCTTGAACTTGGGAAGTCCTCCATTAGTTGGGTTGTTGTTTGCTGCTTAATGAATTACTGGAGGAATAGACAATGCTGTGACAGCCAACAATAGGCCTTCAACAGTAATAGCTAACCAGTATACTATACAATGCCTATATCTACTGAATCCTGCCTATAGTTTAAAAAAAAAAGAAAAACTGAAAAATATCTCAACTCCTATACTGAGCAGCATTTTCACTAAAACAACCACAATGCAAAGTGGTGATGGCCACCAGTGCTTATTAACACCTATTTACTGTTCAAAGCAGCCATCCTCACAGCTCCCAGCAACCATCTCACCATCTCACTCACGCTGGGCCAAGTTAACTCCATCTGTTTGACACAAAAGGAATCTAAACCCAGGGGCTCGCTAATCCAATGGCTGTTCCATTGTTCACTAATATAGAGGTGCGTTCTACAGATGACATGTAATGTGGTGGTGTTAAGGTAAAGGGTGTTTGAAATGAAACACTTTAGGACTTGGTTTTATGTTTACATATGCATAGAGAGTTGATTGGATTATTGTACCTATTGAAACAATCTTGGTTTGCCACAATGCTACATTTAGTTATAATATATTATGTATATATTAATATATTATGACTAAATGTAGCATTTTTGGCAAACTGAACAACCTCCGCTCATCAGGTCACGGACTCTACAAGGTGTAGAAAGCATTCCACAGGGACTCCGGCCCATGTTAACTCCCGGCCAGGTTAACGTGATACGGTATTCATCATCCACCCATGTGTGATGATGTCGGGAGATGACGTCAAAACGGGCCACTAGGGGCAACAGTGATAGCTGTTATCTTAGAATAGGTGTGGTTTTGCTCGGGCTCTGTGGATTGGGTTGGATCATTTGCATAGCTCTGATTCCAACATTTCAATCCAATCCCTTCTGTTTTAAGCCCCAAACATTTAAACATGTTTTTACATTGAACCTTTATTTAACCAAGCAAGTCAGTTAAGAACAAATTCTTATTTACAATGACGGCCTACACTGGCCAAACCCGGATGACGCTGGGCCAATTGCGCGCCGCCCTATGGGACTCCCAATCACGACCGGTTGTGATACAGCCTGGAATCAAACCAGGGTGTCTGTTGTGACGCCTCAAGCACTGAGATGCAGTTCCCGGGACCGCTGAGCCGCGCCTTAACCCTAAACCATTCTGAGGTAATGACTAACCTTAAGATTTCGCAGTTAATGCCTAAACTTAACCGTAACCTTAAACATTTGGAATTAATTCCTAAACGTAACTATAAACACTTTAAAATTTGACGTTTTCAACTCATTTAAATTTGGCGTTTGTGAAATATGGATGAACGTCTAATTCTGAAATAAGACTGTGAGAGCTAGTTGTCACTCCAGTGTTTCCCACTATTGTGTCTAGTTGGCTAGTTGTCACTCCAGTGTTTCTCACCGATGTGTCTAGTTGGCTAGTTGTCACTCCAGTGTTTCTCACCGATGTGTCTAGTTGGCTAGTTGTCACTCCAGTGTTTCTCACCGATGTGTCTAGTTGGCTAGTTGTCACTCCAGTGTTTGTCACCGATGTGTCTAGTTGGCTAGTTGTCACTCCAGTGTTTCTCACCGATGTGTCTAGTTGGCTAGTTGTCACTCCAGTGTTTCTCACCGATGTGTCTAGTTGGCTAGTTGTCACTCCAGTGTTTGTCACCGATGTGTCTAGTTGGCTAGTTGTCACTCCAGTGTTTCTCACCGATGTGTCTAGTTGGCTAGTTGTCACTCCAGTGTTTGTCACCGATGTGTCTAGTTGGCTAGTTGTCACTCCAGTGTTTCTCACCGATGTGTCTAGTTGGCTAGTTGTCACTCCAGTGTTTCTCACCGATGTGTCTAGTTGGCTAGTTGTCACTCCAGTGTTTGTCACCGATGTGTCTAGTTGGCTAGTTGTCACTCCAGTGTTTCTCACCGATGTGTCTAGTTGGCTAGTTGTCACTCCAGTGTTTCTCACCGATGTGTCTAGTTGGCTGGATGTCCTTTATATGGTGGACCATTCTTGATGAAGATGGGAATCTGTGGAGTTTGATAAACCCAGCGGCATTGCAGTTCTTGACACAAACCAGTGTGCCTGGCACCTACTACCATACCTCATTCACAGACACTTAAATACTTTGTCTTGCACATTCAACCTCTGAATGGCACACAAACACAATCCACAATCCATCTCAATTTTCTCAAGGCTTAAAAATCCTTCTTTAACCTGTCTCCTCCCCTTCATCTACACTGGTGACATCAATAAGGGATCATAACTTGGTTCAACTGGTCAGGTGTTCTTAATGGCAGCAGGTAGCCTAGTGGTAAAGAGCATTTTATGGAATGGTCTGCCTACCCATGTGAGAGACGCATACTCGGTCTCAACCTTTAAAGTATTTACTGAAGACTCATCTCTTCAGTGGGTCATATGATTGAGTGGAGTCTGGCCCAGGAGTCGTGAAGGTGAACGGAAAGGCTCTGGAGCAACGAACCACCCTTGCTGTCTCTGCCTGGCCGGTTCCCCTCCCTCCACTGGGATTCTCTGCCTCTAAACCAATTACAGGGGCTGAGTCACTGGCTTACTGGTGCTCTTCCATGCCGTCCCTAGGAGGGGTGTGTCACTTGAGTGGGTTTAGTCACTGACGTGATCTTCCTGTCTGGGTTGGTGCCCCCCCTTGGGTTGTGCCGTAGCGGAGATCTTTGTGGGCTATACTCAGCCTTTTCTCAGGATGGTAAATTGGTGGTTGAAGATATCCCTCTAGTGATGTGGGGGCTGTGCTTTGGCAAAATGGGTGGAGTTATGTCCTCCTTGTTTGTACTTATCTGGTGGTATCATCTGATGGGGCCACAGTGTCACCTGACCCCTCCTATCTCAACCCCCAGTATTTATGCTGCAGTAGTTTATGTGTTGGGGGGCTAGGGTCAGTCTGTTATATCTGGAGTACTTCTCCTGTCTAATCCGGTGTCCTGTGTGAATTTAAGTATGCTCTCTCTAATTCTCTCTCTTTCTCTCTCTCTCTCTTTCTTTCTTTCTGTCTTTCTTTCTTTCTTTCTTTCTTTCCTTCTTTCTTTATCTCTCTCGGAGGACCTGAGCCCTAGGACCATGCCTCAGGACTACCTGACATGAAGACTCCTTGCTGTCCCCAGTCCACCTGGCCGTGCTGCTGCTCCAGTTTCAACTGTTCTGCCTGCGGCTGTGGAACCCTGACTTGTTCACCGGACGTGCTACCTGTCCCAGACCTGCAGTTTTCAACTCTCTAGAGACAGCAGGAGCAGTAGAGATACTCTGAATGATCGGCTATGAAAAGTCAACTGACATTTACTCCTGAGATGCTAACTTGCTGTATCCTCGACAACTACTGTGATTATTATTATTTGACCATGTTGGTCATTTATGAACATTTGAACATCTTGGCCATGTTCTGTTATAATCTCCACCCGGCACAGCCAGAAGAGGACTGGCCACCCCACATAGCCTGGTTCCTCTCTAGGTTTCTTCCTAGGTTCCCTGCCTTTCTTGGGAGTTTTTCCTAGCCAGCGTGCTTCTACACCTGCATTGCTTGCTGTTTGGGGGTTTCAGGCTGGGTTTCTGTACAGCACTTTGAGATATCAGCTGATGTAAGAATGGCTATGTGAATACATTTGATTTGATACGGCACATAACCCTATTTGCTCCTCTAAGTCGTATACTCATATACCATTTAGCAGACGCTTTATCAAAAAGAGACGTACAGTCATGTATACATTTTATGCACAGGTGGTCCCGGGAATTGAACCCACTACCCTGGCATTTCAAGCACCACTCTCAAACAAATGAGATACAAATGCCCTCCAGTTGTATCTCTCTCTCTCCCCCTCTCTCTCTCTCTAGGTCCTGAGCCCAGTCTGACTCCACCATTACTCACAGACATTGGAAGCCGACCAAAACCGCAGCACTTATTTATGCTACTATTAATTTCATCTCATTTTGATTCATTCATATGTATTATCACCCCGTAACTTTACGGTGTGTTTTTGCAGTCCCATTGCACAACGGTGACCTTCTAAGGAAGTTGAGCCAAGCAATGTTCCCCCAGCGGCATCACTGTAAAAGCACAGTAATATTTAACGCCATGTATTAATATGGGTTATGTAGCTCGTAGCTTCACTTTATGGAAACACAACAAATAGATAGGCTCATTCTAAAGTGTGACAGGTTTCACGATTCAAACAAAAGATTGAGGTGGTGACATTAGCGCATTAGCATCAGCAGCCAAGGAGCATAAATTCTATCCTCGTCCTCTCTAGAGCCTGAGACTGTGTATTATTTTTACTTAATTTTTTTATTTAACCTTTATTTATCTAGGCAAGTCAGTTAAAGAACAAATTCTTATTTACAATGAGGGCCTACCAAAAGACAAAAGGCCTCCTGCAGGGACGGGGGTCTGGGATAAATAATTAAAATAAATACAATATGGGGGCCTCCCGAGTGACGCAGTGGTCTAAGGCACTGCATCGCAGCGTTATCTGTGCCACTAGAGATTCTTGGTTCGAGGGAGACAGGGATATCCTTGTCTCATTCCGCACTAGCGACTCCTGTGGCGGGCCATGCGCAGTCCTCATTGTGTCAAGAAGCGGCTTGGTTGGGTTGGGTTGTGTTTCGGAGGAGGCATGGCTCTCGACCTTCCCCTCTCCCGAGTCTGTATGGGAGTTGCAGCGATGAGACAAGACTGTAACTACTACCAATTGGACACCAGGGAAATAGGGGAGACAATACAATATAAAAATAGGACAAAACACACATCACAATAAGAGAGACAACACAACAGTAGATAAAGAGACACCTAAGACACCTAAGACAACAACACAGCAAATGCAGCAACACATGACAACACAGCATGGTTGCAACACAACACAACAACATGGTACAAAGGCAAAAGCACAAAGGGCAAGAAGGTATCTCCCGTGACATCACCACTAAGCAGGGCTTTACAGTCCACATCTCTCAGTAGTATCTCGTCTATCTCCTAATCCCACTATCTCTTAGATTGTATTTACCTCTGTGACCGGTGCGGTAAGAGTAATCTACAGCACTAAATAACATCTGCGGTGTCTGTTTTGCAAAACAAATATTAGCATGAACAAAGTTTCCTCTGCGTGAGTTAAAGTCTCATTTTACCCCGTATCAATAGGCTAATCCTGTCAATATAATGTTACATCCCTCCAGCAGCACAAAGAGGTTTGTTTTACTATCCTTGTGGGGGCCAAACAATCGATTCCCATTTAAAATCCTGTTTTTCCTAGCCCCTAAACCTAACACTTAACATATTTTACTTGTCTTTTTTTTTTTTATTAACCTTTATTTAACTAGGCATAACCCAAATCTTAACCCTTTATCCCTAAACCTAACACTAACTCTGGAACCTAAACTGAACCCCTAAACCCCTAACCCCTAACCCCCTAACTCCTAACCCCTAACCCCTAAACCCCTAAACCCCTAACCCCTAACCCCTAAACCCCTAACCCCTAACCGCTAACCCCTAACCCCCTAACCCCTAACCCCCTAACCCCTAACCCTGATTGTAACGCTAAACCCCTAACCCCTAACCCCCTAACCCCCTAACCCCTAACCCCTACCCCCTAACCCCTAACCCCTAAACCCCTAACCCCTAACCCCCTAACCCCTAACCCCCTAACCCCTAACCCTTAACCCCCTAACCCCTAACCCTGATTGTAACGCTAAACCCCTAACCCCTAACCCCCTAACCCCTAACCCCCTAACCCCTAACCCCTAACCCCTAACCCCCTAACCCTTAACCCCTAACCCCTGACACCTAACCCCCTAACCCCTAACCCCCTAACCCCTAACCCCTAACCCCTAACCCTGATTGTAACGCTAAACCTAAGCTCTATGACTAAAATAACCTTTATCCTTGAGGGGACAAGTGAAATGTCCCCAACTGTCCCTGTGAGGACTTCTGGTCCCCACAATATTATTGAAACCAAACCCACACACTCATACTGTATGCATGCACACAAACTTGGTTGTGCAGAGGGCCTGTATTAAGCCCAGGTATTGTGGTGGGTATTGTATGGTATATATAAAAGTGGGAGGGATTAATATTGGAGTCTGAATGAGACAATCTGTGCCTTTTATGTACCGCTGATGAAAGGGAGAGAGACTTGGCACCATTTCAAGGGTCACTACAGCTGACGATATTAGGCTGGAAGACAGTATTATGAGGTTTATCGAGGTGTGTGTGTGGGGGGGGGGGGGGGGATCGTGTGTGTGTGTGTGTGTGTGTGTGTGTTAGTGTGAGTGTGAGTGTGAGTGTGTGGGTGTGGGTGTGTGTGTGGGTGTGTGTGTGTGTGCGTGTGTGTGTGTACCTGTGTGTGTGTGTGTACCTGTGTGTGTGTGTGTACCTGTGTGTGTGTGTGTGTGTGTGTGTCTGTTCAATTGTTCAACTGTTCAATTTACAGTGAAAGAATCTGACGTTCTGCCCCTGAACAGGCAGTTAACCCACTGTTCTTAGGCCGTCAATGAAAATAAGAATTTGTTCTTAACTGACTTGCCTAGTTAAATAAAAAAATACAAAATAAGAGTGCACAGTTATGTACTTGAAAATGTATATATTAACCAATAAGGCACATTTGGGTAGTCTTGATACAACATTTTGAACAGAAATGCAATGGTTCATTGGATCAGCGTAAACATTGCACATACACTGTTGCCATCTAGTGGCCAAAATGTATATTGCGCCTAGAGTCCATTTTCAGATAATGGCTTTTCTCTTGCATTTCATAGAAAGAAAAAAAAACAGTTTTTTTCTTTGTATTGTCTTTTACCAGATCTAATGTGGTATATTCTCGTACATTAATTTCACATTTCCACAAACTTCAAGGTTGTTCCTTTCAAATGGTATCAAGAAAATGCATATCATTGCTTCAGGTCCAGTGCTACAGGAAGTTATATTTGGGTATGTCATTTTAGGTGAAAATTGAAAAAACGGTCTGATCCTTAAGAGGTTTTTAACTATTTCACTAACTATTTAGCAGTCTTATGGCTTGGGGGTATGTTTAGGGCCTTTCTCTGACACTGCCAGGTATGGAATTCCTGGATGGCAGGAAGCTTGGTGATGTGCTGGACTACCCTCCCTATTGTCTTGCGGTCGGAGGCCGAGCAGTTGCCATACCAGGCAGTGATGCAACCCATCAGGATTTTCTCGATGGTGCAGCTGTAAAAGCCTTGACCATTATTCCTCCTCCACCAAACTTTACAGTTGGCACTATGTATTAGTGCAGGTATACGTCTGTCTGACTGCCAGATGGTGAAGTATAGTCCATCACTCCAGAGAACGTTTCCACCTTTCCACTCCAGCCAACGCTTGGCATTGCGCATGGTGATCTTAGGCTTGTGCGCGGCTGCTCAGGCCATGGAAACCCATCTCATGAAGCTCGAGCAGTTCTTGTGCTGAGATTGTTTCCAGGGACCGTTTGGAACTCTATAGTGAGCGTTGCAACCGAGGACAGACGGTTGCTTCAGCTCTCGGCGGTCCTGTTTTGTGAGCTTGTGGCCTACCACTTTGCAGCTGAGCCTTTGTTGCTAATTGACGTTTGTTCTTCACAAGCCCTTGACCTCAACCCCTTCAAACACCTTTGAGATTAATTTTAATACTGACTGCGAGCCAGGCCTAATCATCCAATATCAGTGCCCAACCTCACTAATTCTCTTGTGGCTGAATGGAAGCAAGTCCCCGCAACAATGTTCCAACATTAGTGGAAAGCCACAGAAGAGTGGAGGACAATTATTGCAGCAAATGGAGGACCAACTCCATATTAATGCCCATGATTTTTTGAGTGAGATGTTTAAAGGTACGCCAAGGTTGAGATGGACACCTGCTCGTTAACTACCACTCTCGTTGTCGAAGAGTCAGAGAATGCGCTGGGCATCATGGTTGCAAGGATTATTGGATGCAAACACTCAGTTCTTTGTGTGCACTGTGAACCAGTAGAGTTTAAAATGAAACCTCATTCTGGGGAATCTCAGTGTGCAGTAATTCAGAATAGATTGAACTACACCACAAGTAGAAGAAAGCCTGTAAAGTCTGTGACACACAGCTCTTCTGTACGTTGTCAGCACTTGACGTTCAGATATAATGCATTGAAACACCTTGAAGAAATGCCAACAGAGAATTTTCAACAAATACGTTAAACCTTTATTCTTACTTCTGAAAGTAATCCACAATACAAAAGTGTCTGCTGAAAACAGACACCTAAACAAGTATTTCTGGAATAAAATGTCTGTAGTTAAGCATTTTTCTGAATATAAACATTTTGGAAAAATATAAAAAAAAAACAGTGTCTGTTATGAACAGACATGTAGATAACAAAAATGTTTATGGAATAAAATGAAACTGTCTACTGTCTGACTCCTCAGAGGTCTGAACGACAACAGAACAAGTTGTTGATTTCACTGTGGTCCGAGTCGTTCTGTCCATGTCTCCTTCTTGAAGTCAAGCAGCGGGTGATTGAGTTCTTCCCGTATATTTGCAGAGAGTTCATCCATGGAAATCAGCTGTAGATGCCAGGATGAGAAGAGGGGGGGGGGACATTAGGAGTGGGCATGGTGAGGAGACAACAGAAGAGAGTAAGGGGGACAAGCTGGTGGCTCGGTTCATGATGTTCTCCAGCTCTCCAGATCTTGAGCTTTGTCTTCAACAATTTGTGAGTGATGTGTCAAGGACTGAGTCTGCAGCTCTTTTCCCCCACTTCTTCTCACAGCCCTGCTACTACTGCTGCTGTCTCTGTGGCATCCCTGAGAAGCTCACACCACTGCTACTACTGCTGCTGTCTCTGTGGCATCACTGAGACGCTCACACCCCTGCTACTACTGCTGCTGTCTCTGTGGCATCACTGAAGAGCAAACCAGTGGATTAGGTCTTGGAGGTGGGCCCAGGATAGAGCTTCCCAGGTCCTGCATGGAGATTGTTTCTAATTCTTTGCTGCAACTCAGTGAGAGAGATGGGCTGCGCGCCAATCACCAGTCAGTAGTGGGGGAAGATCTAGTGCTTGGGGCCAGTGAAAAGGCAGTGCTGGAGCGAAGACAACAAAAGCAGGTGCTGTCTCGATTCACTGGTGTTTGTGCCTTAAAAAAAAGCAGAGGGCTATTTAGTACACTTTTCCAAAACCTTAATGAACATAAAATATCATTAACCGAGACTACAATCAACTATATGTATCATGTTGCAAACGTTTGAGTAGAGTTGTGTAAGCCTGGCCTACTCTGCTCAAACGTTTGCAACATTTCGACTAGCTGGACCTTGCTACCAAACATTCACTTTGGTGTTACCAATGTGGGAAGCTTCTTATTTTCTATCCTTGACAAATTATGTTTGATCAAAAGTTGGAAAGATCTTTAGTTGGTTGTATGGCATGCTGCTAGACTAGCTAGTCACTGGAAATCTGGCTAGCTATTGTTAGCCAAACATGGCTACTGTTTTTGTTGACTACAATAGCAAATACAACAACATAACCCATCGTTTGGTGAAGATGGCATGCTGGTTTCAGTCTTTGCACGCTTCACGTGTCGAACAAGCCAGCAGCAACATTTCAGGAGTAGTATCTCCAATACGACCCTTGTTTCTTGTATTTTCCCTTGACAAACTTGTCACAAACCCTACCCCACTTTTTCAAACAAGTGGTTGGGTCAGACCCCAGCATCTCCACAATCTCCCTCCATGAACTGGCATTTACAGTGCCTTGCGAAAGTATTCGGCCCCCTTGAACTTTGCGACCTTTTGCCACATTTCAGGCTTCAAACATAAAGATATAAAACTGTATTTTTTTGAGAAGAATCAACAACAAGTGGGACACAATCATGAAGTGGAACGACATTTATTGGATATTTCAAACTTTTTTAACAAATCAAAAATTGAAAAATTGGGCGTGCAAAATTATTCAGCCCCCTTAAGTTAATATTTTGTAGCGCCACCTTTTGCTGCGATTACAGCTGTAAGTCGCTTGGGGTATGTCTCTATCAGTTTTGCACATCGAGAGACTGAATTTTTTTCCCATTCCTCCTTGCAAAACAGCTCGAGCTCAGTGAGGTTGGATGGAGAGCATTTGTGAACAGCAGTTTTCAGTTCTTTCCACAGATTCTCGATTGGATTCAGGTCTGGACTTTGACTTGGCCATTCTAACACCTGGATATGTTTATTTTTGAACCATTCCATTGTAGATTTTGCTTTATGTTTTGGATCATTGTCTTGTTGGAAGACAAATCTCCGTCCCAGTCTCAGGTCTTTTGCAGACTCCATCAGGTTTTCTTCCAGAATGGTCCTGTATTTGGCTCCATCCATCTTCCCATCAATTTTAACCATCTTCCCTGTCCCTGCTGAAGAAAAGCAGGCCCAAACCATGATGCTGCCACCACCATGTTTGACAGTGGGGATGGTGTGTTCAGCTGTGTTGAATTTAAGCCAAATATAACGTTTTGCGTTGTTGCCAAAAAGTTCAATTTTGGTTTCATCTGACCAGAGCACCGTCTTCCACATGTTTGGTGTGTCTCCCAGGTGGCTTGTGGCAAACTTTAAACGACACTTTTTATGGATATCTTTAAGAAATGTCTTTCTTCTTGCCACTCTTCCATAAAGGCCAGATTTGTGCAATATACGACTGATTGTTGTCCTATGGACAGAGTCTCCCACCTCAGCTGTAGATCTCTGCAGTTCATCCAGAGTGATCATGGGCCTCTTGGCTGCATCTCTGATCAGTCTTCTCCTTGTATGAGCTGAAAGTTTAGAGGGACAGCCAGGTCTTGGTAGATTTGCAGTGGTCTGATACTCCTTTCATTTCAATATTATCGCTTGCACAGTGCTCCTTGGGATGTTTAAAGCTTGGGAAATCTTTTTGTATCCAAATCCGGCTTTAAACTTCTTCACAACAGTATCTCGGACCTGCCTGGTGTGTTCCTTGTTCTTCATGATGCTCTCTGCGCTTTTAACGGACCTCTGAGACTATCACAGTGCAGGTGCATTTATACGGAGACTTGATTTACACACAGGTGGATTGTATTTATCATCATTAGTCATTTAGGTCAACATTGGATCATTCAGAGATCCTCACTGAACTTCTGGAGAGAGTTCGCTGCACTGAAAGTAAAGGGGCTGAATAATTTTGCACGCCCAATATTTCAGTTTTTGATTTGTTAAAAAAGTTTGAAATATCCAATAAATGTCGTTCCACTTCATGATTGTGTCCCACTTGTTGTTGATTCTTCACAAAAAAATACAGTTTTATATCTTTATGTTTGAAGCCTGAAATGTGGAAAAAGGTCGCAAAGTTCAAGGGGGCCGAATACTTTCGCAAGGCACTGTACGTGCTGGTCTTTATATAATGCAT
The DNA here is from genome assembly GCF_013265735.2 of Oncorhynchus mykiss. Taxonomy (NCBI): domain Eukaryota; kingdom Metazoa; phylum Chordata; class Actinopteri; order Salmoniformes; family Salmonidae; genus Oncorhynchus; species Oncorhynchus mykiss. The sequence continues at coordinate 78,857,246 of NC_048567.1, read as the reverse complement.
GGCTAGAATCAAACTGGTCAAGGTACTTTTGTATGTCCTCGGTCAATCGAAGCTTGAAGTTATAGTGAGTTTGAACCCGCACTGGGTTTTGGATGAAGGTGCATAGACTTCGGCTTAAGAACTTGTTCTGTGCCCAAACAACCGATAAAACCAAACTCCAAAAATAAACAAAAACATCACAAAATGTCAACATAATATATAAACGTACTGTGGCGAACTGTTTCGGAAGAGAAGCATACACTTAAGGACACACCACTGAGTGGTGTGAGTGTGTGTGTGGTGACGCCACTGAGGGGTGTGAGTGTGTGTGTGGTGACGCCACTGAGGGGTGTGAGTGTGTGTGTGGTGACTCCACTGAGGGGTGTGAGTGTGTGTGTGGTGACGCCACTGAGGGGTGTGAGTGTGTGTGTGGTGACGCCACTGAGGGGTGTGAGTGTGTGTGTGGTGACGCCACTGAGGGGTGTGAGTGTGTGTATGGTGACGCCACTGAGGGGTGTGAGTGTGTGTGTGGTGACGCCATTTCCGGTCACAACTTGCAGACTTGCTGTGCGTTTTGTGCGTTTTGTTGCCAACCTTACTTTGCTACCTGACAACTTTACGTTTTTTACTTTTAAATTACCGTTTATATTTTTTTGTTTTTCCCTCGCTCAACTTTTTTTCATTCAACTTTTTCACTCCGGACGCTTTATCTGGACGTGGTTCGTCAGGACCTCCAACAGCCGAAGCTAAGTAGTAACATTAACATGATGCCTTCTAATTGCAGTCGCTATACTCATAATATACAGGAGAACGATCGCCTTACGGCGAGGATAGCTGTGCTGCAAGCCCAGCTTCAGACGCAATCGTTAGGCAAGGGTAATTTCAGTGTAGGAAAAGGATGAAACAGCGTCTGTGCCACCAGTAAGTACAGATAGTAACGTTAGTATAAATCCTCTCGCACGGTCCCCGCAGCCGGACAACTTTCTCATGGCTTCTGGAGGGAAATGCTGTAGGAATGCTCAAACGGTGTCGCTCATTCAGCCGACAGAAAATTTCAATCGGTTTTCTCCATTAATCAGCCAATGGGGAAAACAGCCAGTCGGAGTCTGAGGCCGAGCCTGCTGTTGTCTCTACTCCTCCCGTTACGGGGTCTGAGACGCCGAAGCTTCCCACAATTAGCTCTGACAAATTGAAAACCTAGTCATTGGTGACTCCATTACCCGCAGTATTAGACTTAAAAATAAATCCAGCAATCATACACTGTTTACCAGGGGGCAGGGCTACCGACGTTAAGGCTAATCTGAAGATGGTGCTGGCTAAAGCTAAAACTGGCCAGTGTAGAGAGTATGGAGATATTGTTATCCATGTCGGCACCAACGATATTAGGATGAAACAGTCAGAGGTCACCAAGCGCAACATAGCTTCAGCGTGTAAATCAGCTAGAAAGATGTGTCGGCATCGAGTAATTGTCTCTGGCCCCCTCCCAGTTAGGGGGAGTGATGAGCTCTACAGCAGAGTCTCACAACTCAATCGCTGGTTGAAAACTGTTTTCTGCCCCTCCCAAAAGATAGAATTTGAAGATAATTGGCCCTCTTTCTGGGACTCACCCACAAACAGGACCAAGCCTGGCCTGCTGAGGAGTGACGGACTCCATCCAAGCTGGAGGGGTGCTCTCATCTTATCTACCAACATAGACAGGGCTCTAACTCCTCTAGCTCCACAATGAAATAGGGTGCGAGCCAGGAAGCAGTCTGTTAGCCAGCCTGCCAGCTCAGTAGAGTCTGCCACTAGCACAGTCAGTCGAGTCAGCTCAGCTCTTCCCATTGAGACCGTGTCTGTGCCCTGACTTGGGTTGGGCAAAACTGAACATGGCGGTGTTCGCCTTAGCAATCTCACTAGGATAAAGACCTCCCTTCCTGTCATTATTGAAAGAGATCGTGATACCTCACATCTCAAAATAGGGCTACTTAATGTTAGATCCCTTACTTCAAGGCAATTATAGCCAATGAACTAACCACTGATAATAATATTGATGTGAATTTACTGTGGCCTCACCTCCTGGTTACACTAGTGACTAGATCCCCCGTGCATCCCGCAAAGGTGGAGGTGTTGCTAACATTTACAATAGCAAATTTCAATTAAAAAAAATATGTTTTTGTCTTTTGAGCTTCTAGTCATGAAATCTATGCAGCCTACTAAATCACTTTTCATAGCTACTGTTTACAGGCCTCCTGGGCCATGTACAGCATTCCTCATTAAGTTCCCTGAATTCCTATCGGACCTTGTAGTCATAGCAGATAATATTCTAATTTTTGGTGACTTTAATATTCACATGGAAAAGTCCACAGACACATTCAAAAAGGCTTTCGGAGCCATCATTGACTCAGTGGGTTTTGTCCAACATGTCTCTGGACCTACTCACTGTCATAGTCTGGACCTAGTTTTGTCCCATGGAATAAATGTTGTGGATCTAAAAGTTTTTCCTCACTATCGGACCACCATTTTATTACATTTGCAATTGCAACAAATAATCTGCTCAGAACCCAACCAAGGAGCATCAAATATCGTGTTATAAATTCACAGACAACACAAAGATTCCTTGATGCCCTTCCAGATTCCCTCTGCCTACCAAAGGACGTCAGAGAACAAAAATCAGTTAACCACCTAACTGAGGAACTCAATTTAACCTTGCGCAATACCCTAGATGCAGTTGCACCCCTAAAAACTAAAAACATTTCTCGTAAGAAACAAGCTCCCTGGAATACAGAAAAAAACCTGAGCTCTGAAGCAAGCTTCCAGAAAATTGGAACGGAAATTGCGCCACACCAAACTGGAAGTCTTCCGACTAGCTTGGAAAGACAGTACTGTGCAGTATCGAAGAGCCCTTACTGCTGCTCCACCAAACTGGAAGTCTTCCGACTAGCTTGGAAAGAGTACCGTGCAGTATCGAAGAACCCTTACTGCTGCTCGATCATCCTATTTTCCAACTTAAATTAGGAAAATAAGAACAATCCAAAATTTATTTTTGATACTGTCACAATGCTAACTAAAAAGCAGCATCCCCTCACTTCAGCAGTAATAAATTCATGAACTTCTTTAAGGAAAAGATCATGATTATTAGAAAGCAAATTACGGACTCCTCTTTAAATCTGTGTATTCCTTCAAAGCTCAGTTTTCCTGAGTCTGCACAACTCTGCCAGGACCTAAGATCAAGAGAGACACTCAAGTGTTTTAGTACTATATCTCTTGACACAATGATGAACATAATCGTGGCCTCTAAACCTTCAAGCTGCATACTGGACCCTATTCCAACTAAACTACTGAAAGAGCTGCTTCCTGTGCTTGGCCCTCCTATGTTGAACATAATAAACGGCTCTCTATCCACCGGATGTGTACCAAACTCACTAAAAGTGGCAGTAATAAAGCCTCTCTTGAAAAAGCCAAACCTTGACCCAGAAAATATAAAAAACTATCGGCCTATATCGAATCTTCCATTCCTCTCAAAATGTTTTGAAAAGGCTGTTGCGCAGCAACTTACTGCCTTCCTGAAGACAAACAATGTATATGAAATGCTTCAGTCTGGTTTTAGACCCCATCATGGCACTGAGACTGCACTTGTGAAGGTGGTAAATGACCTTTTAATGGCATCAGACCGAGGCTCTGCATCTGTGCTCTTGCTCCTAGACCTTAGTGCTGCTTTTGATACCATCGATCACCACATTCTTTTGGAGAGTTTGGAAACCCAAATTGGTCTACACGGACAAGTTCTGGCCTGGTTTAGATCTTATCTGTCGCAAAGATATCAGTTTGTCTCTGTGAATGGTTTGTCCTCTGACAAATCAACTGTACATTTCGGTGTTTCTCAAGGTTCCGTTTTAGGACCACTATTGTTTTCACTATATATTTTACCTCTTGGGGATGTCATTCGAAAACATAATGTTAAATTTCACTGCTATGCGGATGACACACAGCTGTACATTTCAATAAAACATGGTGAAGCCCCAAAATTGCCCTCGCTAGAAGCCTGTGTTTCAGACATAAGGAAGTGGATGGCTGCAAACGTTCTACTTTTAAACTCAGACAAAACAGAGATGCTTGTTCTAGGTCCCAAGAAACAAAGAGATCTTCTGTTGAATCTGACAATTAATCTTAATGGTTGTACAGTCGTCTCAAATTAAACTGTGAAGGACCTCGGCTTTACTCTGCACCCTGATCTCTCTTTGGACAAACATATCAAGACTGTTTCAAGGACAGCTTTTTTCCATCTACGTAACATTGCAAAAATCAAAAACTTTCTGTCCAAAAATTACGCAGAAACATTGATCCATGCTTTTGTTACTTCTTGGTTGGACTACTGCAATGCTCTACTTTCCGGCTACCCGGATAAAGCACTAAATAAACTTCAGTTAGAGCCAAATACGGCTGCTAGAATCCTGACTAGAACCCCAAAATGTTATCGAAACGCCCTTGCTGTCTCTGCCTGGCCGGTTCCCCTCTTTCCACTGGGATTCTCTGCCTCTAACCCTATTACAGGGGCTGAGTCACTGGCTTACTGGTGCTCTTTCATGCCGTCCCTAGGAGGGGTGCGTCACTTGAGTGGGTTGAGTTACTGATGTGATCTCGCTGTCTGGGTTGGCATCCCCCCCTTGGGTTGTGCCGTGGCGGAGATCGTGGTGGGCTATACTCGGCCTTGTCTCAGGATGGTAAGTTGGTGGTTGAAGATATCCCTCTAGTGGTGTGGGGGCTGTGCTTTGGCAAAGTGGGTGGGGGTTATATCCTTTCTGTTTGGCCCTGTCCGTGGGTATCATCGGATGGGGCCACAGTGTCTCCTGACCCCTCCTGTCTCAGCCTCCAGTATTTATGCTGCAGTAGTTTATGTGTCGGGGGCTAGGGTCAGTTTGTTATATCTGGAGTACTTCTCCTGTCTTATCCGATGTCCTGTGTGAATTTAAGTATGCTCTCTCTAATTCTCTCTCTTTCTCCCTTTCTTTCTCTCTCTCGGAGGACCTTAGCCCTAGGACCATGACTCAGGACTACCTGGCACGATGACTCCTTGCTGTCCCCAGTCCACCTGGCATAGCTGCTGCTCCAGTTTCATCTGTTCTGCCTGCGGATATGGAATCCTGACCTGTTCACCGGACGTGCTACCTGTCCCAGACCTATTATTTGACCATGCTGGTCATTTTTGAACATTTGAACATCTTGGCCATGTTCTGTTATAATCTCCACCCGGCACAGCCAGAAGAGGACTGGCCACCCATCATAGCCTGGTTCCTCTCCAGGTTCCTTTCTAGGTTTTGGCCTAGTTTTTCCGAGCCAACGTGCTTCTACACCTGCATTGCTTGCTGTTTGGGGGTTTAGGCTGGGTTTTTGTACCGCACTTTGAGATATCAGCTGATGTACGAAGGGCTATAGAAATACATTTGATTTAATTTGTTGAGTGTCAGCGTGGCAGACGTGTTGTTGCCTACCCTCACCACATGGGTGTCCCATCAGGAAGTCCAGGATCCAGTTGCAGAGGGAGGTGTTCAGTCTCAGGTTTATTATATTAGTGATGAGATTGGAGGGCATTATGACATGGAATGCTGAGCTGTAGTCAATGAAAAGCATTCTCACGTAGGTGTTCCTTTTTTCCAAATGGGAAAGGCAGTGTGGAGTGCAATTGCATCATCTGTGGATCTGTTGGCATGGTATGTGAATTGGAGTGGGTCCAGGATGTCTGGAAATGATGTTGATGTGAAACATTACCAGCCTTTCAAAGCATTTCATGGCTACAGATGTGAGTGCTACGGAGGGGTATTTATTTAGACAGGTTACCTTAGGCTTTCTTGAGCACAGGGATTATCGTGGTCTGCTTGAAAGATGTAGGTATTACAGATTGGGTCAGAGAGAGGTTGAAAATGTCTGTGAAAACTCTTACATGCTGGTCAGCGCATGCTCTGATTATGCATTCTGAAAATCTGTCTGGCCCTCCAGCCTTGTGAATGTTGACCTGTTTGAAGGTCTTACACACATCGAATATGGAGGGCGTGATCACGCAGTCGCCCGAAACAGCTGGTGCTCTCAGGCATGGTTCAGTGTTGCCAATGTAAACTCAGATTTTTTTATATTTATATACATATGAACTTTATCAGACAAAACATACACGTATTGTGTAACATGAATTCCTATGAATGTCATCTGATGAAGATCGTCAAAGGTTAGTGATTCATTTTATCTCTATTTGTGTTTTTTTTTTGACTCTTCTCTTTGGCTGGAAAAAAAGGCTGTGTTTTATTGTGACTAGGTGCTGTCCTAACAATCGTTTGTGGTGCTTTCGCCATAAATCCTATTTGAAAATGGACACTGTGGTGGGATTAACAACAAGAATACCTTTAAAACGGTATCAGTATGTATGTTTGAGGAATTTTAATTATGAGATTTCTGTTGTTTTGAATTTGGCGCACTTTCAGTGGCTGTTGTCATATCATCCCGGTAACGGGATTGCAGCCCTAAGAGGTTTTAAGGACAACCAAGTCAACGTATTGGACTGGCCATCACAAAGCCCTGACCTCAATCCCATAGAACATTTGTGGGCAGAACTGAAAAAGCGTGTGCGAGCAAGGAGCCCTACGAATCTGACTCAGTTACACTAGCTGTCAGGAGGAATGTGCCAAAATTCACCCAACTTATTGTGGGAAGTTTGTGGAAGGCTACCCAAAATGTTTGACCCAAGTTAAACAATTTAAAGGCAACGCTACCAAATACTAATTGAGTGTATGTAAACTTCTGACCCACTGGGAATGTGATAAAAGAAATAAAAGCTGAAATAAATCGAACACTACTATTATTCTGACATTTCACATTCTTAAAAAAAAGTGGTGGTTCTAACTGACCTAAGACAGGAACTTTTTAACATTAAATGCTTGTGATGTCCAGAAGCTCTTTGAGGAATGAAGGAAGAAACATTATGAACTAAAAAAAGTTAAGATCAGCGTATAACAAAACACACTAACATATTTTTTCAGGAGCCCGTAAAACAGCCTCTATTACAATCCATCTCAATTCTATTTGTCATTATCAGTGAAAAGAATAAGCATTTCACTGTGCCTGTTTTGTTGAAATCTCTCAACCCACTGAGCCTTAGTCATCAACAGGAATCAAAGTGTTAGATTTAATAGCTCCAAATAAATTGTTTTCTTTCAAGTCAGCTATTTGGATTGTTGATTAGATAAGGTTAATGAGGAGGGCTATCATTTGAAGAGAGTCTCATTTCAGTCATTCTTTCCCAATGGTTCCTATTTAAATAATTGTGAAAAGCAATACTGTGTTCGTACGGTCAGACTGGTCCATACAAAACCACCAAGGGATGATTCCTAATATGACATCCATACAGATTTTAGGGTTTTGGTTAGTATTTTTAGGGATGGGGTTTCTATATTTTAGGGTAGGGGAAAGTACATTTTAGGGTTGGGGTTAGGGTTAGTGAATTTTAGTGTTGGGGAAATGGGTAGTGAATTTCAGGGTTGGGGTTAGGGTTACCAAATTGTATGGTTGGGGTTAGGATTAGTGTATTTTAGGGTTAGGGTTAGGGTTAGGAAATTTTAGGGTTAATGAGTTACACATTCTTTTCTCAAGTTTGGATTCAGAAAAAAAGTGTCCATAGAAATTCCCAATTGGCTGATGGACTTGTATTTTTCTTTGCATTTTAGAAACTGTTCCCTCAAAGCTTTCTGTTGGTACCAACCCACTGTAGAACAAACTGCTTACATTAATCCACTTCTCGTGAATGTCAGAAAATATAATTTCTCTGATTCCCATCTCCACGTGTTATTTCTACCTTCTTGATGGGGTATTCCATCCTTACCCTACAAGGTCCAGAGTCTGCTGCTCTTATGTTCCACCTGATATTTAACTTCACCCACCAGGTCTAAATCAGTCCCTGATTAGATGGGAAAGCACGAAAAATGCAGTGGAAGCGGCTTCGAGGTCCAGAGTTGAGTTTGAAGGTGCTAGAGGTAGATGGTTCAGCCTGCATCTGTTTCGAAAGGCCACATTAAAGTCTACGATTCATCATCTTACGTCCACCATTTTACATGGGAAGTGGAGACACACGTAGCCATGTACGTATTGTGTTGTAAATCAGTTCAGAAGTTTAATCCTAGGATCTGCATCGTTCAGCGAGCAATATGGAAAAGAATCCACACTGACAGATGGGAAGATCATAAAGCACTGATTGGATGCTGAGTTACAAATTACTAGGCAACAAGCTTAGAGACCATAGCAACACTCTTGTTAACCATGAACTCTCTCAACCAAAACCCCAACCGAATGCTAAAGTCCCGCCTTCCATCGCCATCAAACCAATAATCAACAGGGACGCATGCTTTAATTGGTTATTGCAAAAAGGAGATGTTAACAATAATACAAAATAAGCAGCACAATGTTGTTTTTTTGATTCCGATCCAACTCTTGGTTCTTTCTTTTCACGAAAATGTCAACATTCGTAGAAAATTGCTTACTAAGATGAAGTTTCAAAAATTTATTTTTGAGTGTCAAAATGTGATCTTGGTTCTGACAGCTGTGCAGCTGTGATAACAAATCAGTTGGCTGCTTCCTGTCCTAATGCTCCTCTGTACAAGCCCTTATCTCAATCAGTTTCCCTGTGTTGACTTGTGTTGCGTTGGGTTCTGATACCTAGTGTGGGCTGTGTTTCTCTGTGTTGACTAGTGTTGCGTTGGGTTCTGATACCTAGCGTGGGCTGTGTTTCTCTGTGTTGACTAGTGTTGCGTTGGGTTCTGATACCTAGCGTGGGCTGTGTTTCTCTGTGTTGACTAGTGTTGCGTTGGGTTCTGATACCTAGCGTGGGCTGTGTTTCTCTGTGTTGACTAGTGTTGCGTTGGGTTCTGATACCTAGCGTGGGCTGTGTTTCTCTGCGTTGACTAGTGTTGCGTTGGGTTCTGATACCGGGCGTGGGCTGTGTTTCTCTGCAGCGCTGCTGCTCGTTGACTTCATGTTGGGGTTTCAACGCCCTCATCTTAAAGTCTCACTTCCCATAAACAAATTCCAATCTCTCCGCTAAGAGTTTATCCAATAGGAAGTGATTCAACTCTGTTTATTTCATGATATTTCTAAATCAACCATGCCTGGATGTTTCAACCCAGTCCACTCCAGATTCTCCTCCTCAACCCGTTCTTCTTAATACTTGTCATTGTATGTCTCATCTAACCCTATCCTCAAAATTCTCTGTCATTCTTTGCTTTAGTGAGACCCTGTAAAAGAGCTGATGAGTAATGGCCATACAGTACATGTTTTAAGCTGATCATAGATCCTGGAAGACCAGTGGGAGTGAGAGAAGATATCACACCCTCTTAATCACCATGGTCTGGTCTGGGCTGCCTTCTTATCAGACTTCTAGACTTATTAGACTTCTACCACTTAGTGGTGGCGCTCAGCTGGGAGGGGACCAGCTATGAATGCTTATAAATGCTTTAGAGAGAAAGAGAGTGTGTGTGTGCGTGTGTGGAGTGTGTGTGTGTGTTTGTGTGTGTGTGTGTGTGCGTTTGGAGTGCGTGTGTGTGCGTGTGTGTGTGGTGCTGATGTGAAGATCAAGGTGTCCACGGTTAATATCATGTTTTCTATGTGATTTGGACGTTCTGGTGGTTCTCTCCCATCTGTTTGTCCTCTATGATGGCAGACGGACAGAACTGTGTTGGAGGATAAATAGGTCGTTATCCCCGTAGAGGGAAACCATCTCAATGTTTGTAAGGCGTATTACCCTTCAATTACGGTTAAAAGAATCATCCACCACAGATTACCAATTCCTATGATCGACAGTGTTAGACATTGTTAAATAACACTAATAATTATGTGAAAACATTATTTATTTATTTTTACATTATTTATTTATTTTTTACAAATGTGACTCACCACTTTGATTCTGTCTTATGTAGCAACATTTGAATTTCAGTTTTTTTTACGTTGAATAAAGGTAGAGACTCAGAGCTACAAAATGCTATACCATACACTGCATTTGAGGAACAATGGGAAAGTAATTCTGCTTTGAAAGTTGATTAATTCAACTTTGAGAAAACCTGTCTTTAGATGTTTTGGTACTACTGCTGGAGAGCCCTTCTTTGTCTACATCGATTCAGCATTGTTCACACCTTCTTAAGTCCCGCTAGCGGGACATCTTCTGGTGAAACTGGAGGGAGCCCAATTCAAATACATAATCAAATTATGGATATTGAACATTTATGTACATACAAATGTCTTATATCGGTTAAAAGCTTAAATTCTTGTTAATCTAACTGCACTGTCCGATTTTCATTAGGCTTTACAGAGAAAGCATGCCATGCGATTGTTTGAGGACGGCGCCCCACATCTAAATATTTTTCCACCAGCACAGGTTTCATAAATTCACAAAGAGCGATTAAATATTCACTTACTTTTTGAAAATATTATCCTGATTTGCATTCAAAAGGGTCCCAGAGACAACATGTAGTGTTGTTTTGTAAAATCCTTCTTTATATCCCAAAAAGTCAGTTTAGTTCGATTTGAGTAATCGTTCAACAGGCAGAGAATCCAAAAAGCTCCCGTCAAAATATGTTTCTATTTACTCCTCCAGATACCCTAAAATGGAATGAAACTATAATATTTCATACAGAAAGAAGAATGTTCAATAGGAAAATGATATTAGCAGGTGCGCGTCCTCTTTGTCGTGCTCGCACAGACTGATTTCCCTGGACTAAAACTGATCATTCTTCCTCATTTGGGAAGAAACAAGCCTGAAACCTTGAACAAAGACTACTGCCATCCAGTGGAAGCCATAGGAATTGCATACTGGGAGCTGGAATACATTTTTTCCCTAACTTTTCTAATGGAAGAGCACGGGCTCTCTCTCCCAAAAAAAATTCAGGTTGGTTTTTCTTTGGATTTTCTCCAACCATATCTATTGTGTTATAGTATCCTACAATATTGTAACAGTTCTAAAAATTTCAGATTTTTTTCTTTCCAATGGTACCAATTATATGCATTTCCTGGCTTCTGGGCCTGAGCAACAGGCAGTGCATTTTGGGCACGTCAGTCTGGCGGAAATGGAGAAAAAAAGGATTGATCCAACAGTTCTGTACTAACTTTCCAGCTACTTCCAGACATATAAGAGAGCGAGAACAGCTCACTGAACATTACTCGCTCTATCTCTGGTTTTACGTTTAGAGCGCACACTGGATGCCATTAAGTAATTTGTCATTTGTAAAATAAATTAGGATCCTCACTAGCTAACGCCGTAACGCTAGCTAATCTTCCTAGCTTTGCAAACAGTGAAGATATACACTGTGGTGTTCCTCAAGGAAGTTGTCTATGCCAACTTCTCTACTCTATCTTTACTAATGATTTACCTTTAGTAATGAACAAAGCAAGTGTGCTCATGTATGCTGATGACTCTACAATGTAGAGTGCAGCAACAGAATGAAATGAGCTAACAGATGTACTGAGCAGTGAACTAAGAATGGTGTCTGAGTGGGTTGATATGAACAAATTGGCGTTGAACATTTTGAAAACTAAATATATTGTATTTCGTTCAAGATATATGCTTGCCGATGATCCCCAATTGAATTTGTCTATAAATAGAATGCATGTAGAGCAAGTGAAAAACAAATATTTAAAAAATAAACCACTAGGACACAGCTTTATCATGGTCAGAACACATAGATAATATTGTTAGCAATAACGTTTCATGTTCAAAATAGTGCACTCTCCTCAAACAATAGCACCGGACATATTTAACAGGTGTTAAGCGTTCAAAAATGCATTTGTTATTCTGCACACTAAGACGAGAGTTAGGCTCAGGCCCGAGGATACACAAACAGCTTTAACTGCAGTGTGTCCAGTTCCTCTTTGATATTCTCAGGGCACTTTTGAATGACATCCTCAGTCATTTGTGTGTGTTTTATCTCACCCCAGTTCAGTTGTATTTTGATGAGCCAGTCACACCTTAGTAAACTAGGCCCATTCCCTTTCCCCTCCAGGTGTTGTCGATTCCAGGCTGCTGTATGCACCTCTAGAGCTTTTGGGCTCCCGAGGGGTCTATGGCACTGCATCTTACTGCTTGAGGTGTCACTACAAACACCCTGGTTCGATTCCAGGATGTATCAAAAAATGGCTGTGACAGTATCCTTGAACTTACAGTTGTGTTGCCCCGCATCTGATACATGCACCTTTTTACCTGCCGCCTCTTTTGTCACGTGATGAGTGCATCACTTCCACTGTTGGCCTTTTGAATATTTTACATTACTAGCGGACATCTCTATCCTTTGTGATACTTCCCAATGCTCTCTTGAAAATCAATGTGGCTTCCCCCCAGCCAAATGGCGCTGTGTGCCATCCTCATTAATGCCACAGACGAATCTATCACGGAGCATGTCCCCTAACATAGCCCCAAACTCACAATGTTCAGAGAGTTCACCTTAATTCAACAACAAAGGTAGCAACAGACTGACCTGTTTTCCTGAAAATGTCAGTTAAACTTGAACCTCTGGACAATCAATGAGTCTCAATGAGAGCAACTTGATCCACAAAAGGAATATCTTCCGGTCTCCACATTCCTCATTGGATTGCAGGTTTTAGCTCCACAAACGCTCAAACGCTTTTTTTAAGACGTTTTTAAAAGTAACCTTTATTTAACTAGGCAAATCAGTTAAGAACAAATTCTTATTTACAACGACGGACTAAAAGGGAACAGTGGATTAACTTAATTGTTCAGGGGCAGAACAACAGATGTTTACCATGTCAGCTCGGGGATTCAGTCCAGCAACCTAATGGTCCAACGCTCTAACCACTAGGCTACCTGCTGGTTACTAGTCCAACGCTCTAACCACTAGGCTACCTGCTGGTCACTAGTCCAACACTCTAACCACTAGGCTACCTGCTGGTTACCAGTCCAACGCTCTAACCGCTAGGCTACCTGCCACTCCTTCCTGCCACTGTTGAGCCTCACCTGTAATTCCAATTGCCAAAAAAGTGTCCCAACCTTTCCACATTTTCCGTCCAGTCCTCGTTCTCATCCACAAAGTCAGTGATAGTCCCAAAACATTGCCATTATAACGTCAACTTGTCCTTGATCCTCGTTAGCGATTTTCACTTGCTGCTTATTGTCACAGTCGTTGTTTTACTCAAGCAGCGGCTGCTCTCCATCGCTCATTAAGCTAGCTAACTAACTGACTACCCCACTGTTTCTTAGCTAGCCAGCACATCGCCTTTAGATAATGATAACGTTTTATCCTCATCGCCAAAAAGATGTAGTAACTTGACAAGGAATGCCCACACGGATCTCTCTTTAATTTATTTTCAACCTAAGAAATGAAATGTGTACAGCCATGCAGAAGAGGTACCAATACAGCAAAACGATACAGATCAACATGTGATAGAGTCGCCATGTACAGATCTGACTCTGGGTGATGACCTCATCAAAGGGGAAAGGTCACGGCCAATGCCAATAATAACCATGCACACATGAATAGCAGTCATACTAATACTGCAGGTAAGTACAATAGAATGTAATTATTCATATAGTGTCCACACTGATACCAAAGTCAACATCAGCATGTGAAGTAGCCAGCTAGCTGTACATTTGACTAAACAAACTGCATATATGCATCAATGAGGTGGCATGTAGAAGCTACTAGGATAGGATGTGTACTGAAGTATCTATAATAAGGAGGCACGACAACAAGGTTCTAGCTTCAGCATTCAGTGTACTGATCCAGAGCCTCTGCATGTCATGCATTTTTATTTAATTATTATTTCACCTTTATTTAACCAGGTAGGCTATTTGAGAACAAGTTCTCATTTACAACTGCGATCTGGCCAAGATAAAGCAAAGCAGTGCGACATAAACAACACAGAGTTGCACATGTACTAAACAAGCGCACAGTCAATAACACAATAGAAAAAAATTAAGTCTATATACAGTGTTTGCAAATGGCAGGAGGAGGTAAGGCAATAAATAGGCCATAGTAGCGAAGTAATTACAATTTAGCAGATTAACAGTGATAGTGATAGAGTGATAGATGTGCAGGTGATGACGTGGAAATAGAAATTCTGGTGTGCAAAATAGCAGAAAAGTAAATACAAACAATATGGGGATGATGTAGGTAGATTGGATGGGCTATTTACAGATGGGCTATGTACAGCTGCAACGATCGGTTAGCCGCTCAGATGCTTAAAGTTAGTGAGGTCCAATGATCCAGAGCGGCAGGAATCCGGTGATGTGGTAGAGAGATGCAGTCCGATGTGCTCTGGGTTGATATCGCGCTGTGCAGACTGGCAGGTGTTGTCCGAGGTAAAGCTGGCTGGTGTCCGAGCTAAAGATGAAGACCGCTAGCCGTGGCTAACAAAGACTGATAACTAGTAGCTAGTTAGATGGCTAGCTCCTGTTGGAGGTTCCAGTTATAAGGAATAAAAACAGCAGACCTGTACCACATTGGGTGAGGCGGGTTGAAGGAAAGTATATTTAGTTCGTAGATAGAAAGTTAAATTAAAATATATAAGAAAAAAATTGCTTACACAAGATAAAACACGGGATAAGACAAAGACACGTCCGCCATCTTGGTTGAGTCCTTCATGTTAATGTGATTATTAAAACCACTTCTGACACAGTGTAGCATCATCTAAAATAAGGAGGCACGACAACGAGGTTCAAGCATCAGCGTGTTTAATGGCCTAGTCTGCACACGTCAAACATAAGTATCCGCAAGGGCCATCCTACTACAGGATGAGCTGAGAAGCATTGTTCCCTGAGCCCTCAGCAGTCTCTCTCTGTCTCTCTCTCTCTCTCTGTATCTCTCTCTCTCTCTCTCCCCCTCTCTCTCTGGTCTCTCTCTCTCTCTCTCTCTCTGGTCTCTCTCTCTCTCTCTCTGGTCTCTCTCTCTCTCTCTCCCCCTCTCTCTCCCCCTCTCTCTCTCTCTCTCTCTCTCTGGACTCTCTCTCTCTGGTCTCTCTCCAGCTCTCTATCACTTCTTGGCCATATCCCAAGCTGTCTCCATAAACTTTCTCCCTAATTGTAAGAGGTCTCCGGAACATGAAGCCATTTATTATTACCTTACCAGAAATCTTCATCATCTTCATAATCTCCCTGAATTCTTCATCATCTTCATAATCTCCCAGAATTCATCGTCATGTTCATAATCTCCCAGAATTCATCGTCATGTTCATAAATCTCGCCAGGGAACTGGAGAGCTTTTCAGATGGCTCATCGTTTAAACGAACATGGATGCATGTTATACACACACACGAGTACGGTTAATTCACACGCACACACGCACACACACACACACACGTGCACGCACGCACACAAACACACAGGCAAATACACCCTGGTGTTGAGAGAGGCTCGAAGCTTACTTACAGTTGAAGTCGGAAGTTTCAATAGACCTGCTTTTTATACTTGAAGTAAAACAAGTCTGAGCACGTACAGTCGAAAGTTGACATACACCTTAGCCAAATACTTTTAAACTCCGTTTTTCACAATTCCTGACATTTAATCAGAGTAAAAATTCCCTGTCTTAGGTCAGTTAGGATCACCACTTTATTTTAAGAATGTGAAATGTCAGAATAATAGTAGAGTGAATTATTTATTTCAGCTTTTATTTATTTCATCACATTCCCAGTGGGTCAGAAGTTTACATACACTCAATTAGTATTTGGTTGCATTGCCTTTAAATTGTTTAACTTGGGTCAAACGTTTTGGGTAGCCTTCCACAAGCTTCCCACAATAAATTGGGTGAATATTGACCCATTCCTCCTGGCAGAGCTGGTGTAACTGAGTCAAGTTTGTGGGCCTCCTCGCTCGCACACGCTTATTCAGTTCTGCCCACATATTTTCTATAGGATTGAGGCTTTGTGATGGCCAGTCCAATACCTTGACTTTGTTGTCCTTAAGCCAGTTTGCCACAACTTTGGAAGTATGCTTGGGTTCATTGTCCATTTGGAAGACCCATTTGCGACCAAGCTTTAACTTCCTGACTGATGTCTTGAGAAGTTTCTTGAATATATCCACATAATCTTCCTCCCTCATGATGCCATCTATTTTGTGAAGTGCACCAGTCCCTACTGCAGCAAAGCACCCCCACAACATGATTCTGCCACCCCTGTGCTTCATCGTTGGGATGGTGTTCTTCGGCTTGCAAGCATCCCCCTTTTTTCTCCAAACATAACGATGGTCAATATGGCCAACAATTCTATTTTTGTTTCATCAGACCAGAGGACATTCCTCCAAAAGTAAGATTTTTGTCCACATGTCTTTTTTACGGCAGTTTTGGAGCAGTGGCTTCATACCCGCTGAGCGGCCTTTCAGGTTATGTCGACATAGGGCTTGTTTTACTGTGGTTATAGATACTTTTGTAAATGACAGAACGTGTCTCCTTCCTGAGCGGTATGACGGCTGGTCCCATGGTGTTTCAACTTGCGTAATATTGTTTGTATAGATGAACGTGTTACCTTCAGGCGTTTGGAAATTGCTCCCAAGGATGAACCAGACTTATGGAGGTCTACTATTTTTCTTCTGAGGTCTTGGCAGATTTCTTTTGATTTTCCCATGATGTCAAGCAAAACGGCACTGAGTTTGAAGGTAGGCCTTGAAATATATCCACAGGTACACCTCCAATTGACCCAAATTATGTCAATTGGTCTATCAGAAGCTTCTAAAGCCATGACATTATTTTCTGGAATTTTCCAAGCTGTTTAAAGGCACAGTCAACTGAGTGTATGCAAACATCTGACCCACTGGAATTGTGATACAGTGAATTATAAGTGAAATAATCTGTCTGCACAAAGTAGATGTCCTAACCAACTTGCCAAAACTACAGTTTTTTAACATGCAATTTGTGGAGTGTTTGAGAAACGAGTTTTAATGACTCCAACCTAAGTGCATGTAAACTTCCGACCTCAACCGACTTTCAGAGTACTAAAACAGGGCCAAAGGATATGTGGCGATGATGCCTGTCTGTCTCAGCTTGTCATCATGGCTGGCTCAGCTCTTCATCCAGTCTCTGGCTGTCTCAGCTGGCTGTCTCAGCTCGTCATCATGGCTGGCTCAGCTCTTCATCCAGTCTCTGGCTGTCTCAGCTTGTCATCATGGCTGGCTCAGCTCTTCATCCGGTCTCTGGCTGTCTCAACTCGTCATCATGGCTGGCTCAGCTCTTCATCCGGTCTCTGGCTGTCTCAGCTGGCTGTCTCAGCTCGTCATCATGGCTGGCTCAGCCCTTCATCCGGTCTCTGGCTGTCTCAGCTGGCTGTCTCAGCTCGTCATCATGGCTGGCTCAGCTCTTCATCCGGTCTCTGGCTGTCTCAGCTGGCTGTCTCAGCTCGTCATCATGGCTGGCTCAACTCTTCATCCGGTCTCTGGCTGTCTCAGCTCGTCATCATGGCTGGCTCAGCTCTTCATCCGGTCTCTGGCTGTCTCAGCTCGTCATCATGGCTGGCTCAGCTCTTCATCCCGTCTCTGGCTGTCACACCAAAACAACAGTCTCAGCTCTTCATCCGGTCTCTGGCTGTCTCAGCTGGCTGTCTCAGCTCGTCATCATGGCTGGCTCAGCTCTTCATCCGGTCTGTGGATGTCACACCAAAACAACAGTCTCAGCTCTTCACCTGCGCACCGCACAGAACCAAGTGCTTTGTTATTCCATTTCAACTCTCTATTCTACCATTGTACTGAGCCTATGCAGGTCTCTCTGATGCATGTGAATGATAGGCTCAAAGCTTAACTCACAATCTAAATTGCAGTATTTTGCGTCGGTAAAGAATGTGGATCTGGTACTTATGATAAGATCACAAAAGATCACTGATTGGTTAAGGCACATGCCTTGTAATAGCGTAGGAAGTGGACAATGCACAGATAACAGTTTAGGATACTATGCACAGGTAATCGTGTTGCAGACTCACTCATGAATAACCTTAGACTTGATCATTTACCAGCTACTGTGTGAAAAAACATGGACTAAATCCGATTAACATTTAAATTGCGAGGCGATTTAAATAATCAGAACAAACGTCTACAATCAGCAGTCATTGTGATTAATTGTGATTGTCTGACTAGGGTTTCTGCCAAGTTGAATGACAACCAATTTGGAAGGTTATTTGTTATTAAGTGTCACAGAAAGGCACAGGTGAGAGTGAAGCGTCATCGGAAAAGGGTTTTATCTGGGTGTTTAAAATTGGCTTTGAGCGTGGAACATGCTAATGTGAATCTGATTCCAAAAGGTACAGATTTGATTGTACAATTTGATTGTAATGTTCTGGCTTTTAAAATGTGAATGGCTTCTAGTATGCCGTTATTTTCCCCATCATTTTCTGTTTCATAGATTTTCTTTATGAGAAGGGGGTCAAAAAATGGCTCATTCCATTTAGTTGAATGTTAATCTAATCTACGGTACCAAGTGATACAACCTATCTCAATGTAGGGAGTATGGATCTCATTTCAAAGGATTTCAGTCCGGCTCCTCCTGAAATAAAGAGAATATTATCCTTTTGATTACAGTACATAATCTTCACTCTTTAATCAAATTTAGTCATAGCATAGACCGCACTCAGTTTCCAAGGGAAACAGGGCTGGGCAGAAGATATCCAAATATCAACCCGTATAGAATGTCCTGGTCCCATGTGGACTAATGACATAGTTATAATATCATCTACTGAGCTACACCCTTAAAGGTCATGACCTATTCCTTCCCCTACTTCACGCTTAGAGGTCCTGACCTGGCCTCTTCCCGTCCCTTCCCCTACTTCACCCTTAGAGGACCTGGCCTCTTCCTGTCCCTACCCCTACTTCACTCTTATTGGTAATGACATGGCTTCCTCCTGTCCCATACTTTCAGTCCTCACTTGCCTTTCATATTCCACAGACGTTCAGCGCTACGTTCAGCGTTGAGTTTCGCGTTGAGTTCAACATTAAGTTCAGTATTGAGTTCGGCATTAAGTTCTGCTTTGAGTTCAGCACTGTGCTCAGCACTAAGTACAGCATTAAGTACAGCATTGAGTACAGCATTGAGGTCAGAACTGAGTTCAGAGTTGAGTTCAGCACTGAGTTCAGCACTATGTTCAGCACTATGTTCAGCATTAGGTTCAGCACTGAGTTCAGCACTGAGTTCAGCACTGAGTTCTGCATTGAGTTCAGCATTGAGTTCCACATTATGTTAGGCACTGAGTTCAGCACTGAGTTCAGCACAGAGTTCTGTATTGAGTTCAGCATTACGTTCCACATTATGTTAGGCACTGAGTTCAGCATTACGTTCCACATTATGTTAGGCACTGAGTTCAGCATTACGTTCCACATTATGTTAGGCACTGAGTTCAGCATTACGTTCCACATTATGTTAGGCACTGAGTTCAGCGTTACGTTCCACATTATGTTAGGCACTGAGTTCAGCATTACGTTCCACATTATGTTAGGCACTGAGTTCAGCGTTACGTTCCACATTATGTTAGGCACTGAGTTCAGCATTACGTTCCACATTATGTTAGGCACTGAGTTCAGCATTACGTTCCACATTATGTTAGGCACTGAGTTCAGCGTTACGTTCCACATTATGTTAGGCACTGAGTTCAGCACTGAGTTCAGCACTGAGTTCAGCACTGAGTTCAGCACTGAGTTCAGCATTGAGTTCAGCATTGAGTTCAGCACTGAGTTCAGCACTGAGTTCTGCATTGAGTTCAGCGTTACGTTCCACATTATGTTAGGCACTGAGTTCAGCGTTACGTTCCACATTATGTTAGGCACTGAGTTCAGCATTACGTTCCACATTATGTTAGGCACTGAGTTCAGTTCTGAGTTCTGCATTGAGTTCAGCATTACATTCCACATTATGTTAGGCACTGAGTTCAGTTCTGAGTTCTGCATTGAGTTCAGCATTACGTTCCACATTATGTTAGGCACTGAGTTCAGCACTGAGTTCAGCGTTACGTTCCACATTAAGTTCCGCATTATGTTCCACATTAAGTTCAGCACTGATTCAGCATTGAGTTCGGCATTGAGTTCAGCATTGATCTCATCATTAATTTCCGCATTGAGTTAGGCATTGAGTTCGGCATTGAGTTCAGGCATTGAGTTCGGCATTGAGTTCGGCATTGAGTTCGGCATTGAGTTCGGCATTGAGTTCGGCATTGAGTTCGGCATTGAGTTCAGGCATTGAGTTCGGCATTGAGTTCGGCATTGAGTTCGGCATTGAGTTCAGGCATTGAGTTCGGCATTGAGTTCGGCATTGAGTTCGGCATTGAGTTCGGCATTGAGTTCGGCATTGAGTTCGGCATTGAGTTCGGCATTGAGTTCAGGCATTGAGTTCGGCATTGAGTTCGGCATTGAGTTCGGCATTGAGTTCGGCATTGAGTTCGGCATTAAGTTCGGCATTGAGTTCGGCATTGAGTTCGGCATTGAGTTCGGCATTGAGTTCGGCATTGAGTTCGGCATTGAGTTCGGCATTGAGTTCGGCATTGAGTTCGGCATTGAGTTCAGGCATTGAGTTCGGCATTGAGTTCGGCATTGAGTTCGGCATTGAGTTCGGCATTGAGTTCGGCATTGAGTTAGGCATTTTATTCCGGCACAGTTCAGAAAGTAAGGCCTGGATGAACACAAGCTTCTCTAATCTTTAGTTTTTTTCTCTGTTTCTCTTTTTCTCTGTCAGCATCTCTTACCATGTGTTGACCCACCCTGGAGTAATTAGAATAAGTCTGTTCTCTTTAGTGATCTAATAAAGTCTGCTTTTTACAGAAAGCGCCCACCCAAACAGCTTCTGTACCCAAGCCTGCAGAACACAATGGCTACAAGGGCTGTCTGCATTGAACCTTCTTTTTATTGCTTTGTGTTTTGCACTGACTCTATACAGACTCTACACTGACTCTATACAGACTCTACACACACTGACTCTATACAGACTCTACACTGACTCTATACAGACTCTACACACACTGACTCTATACAGACTCTACACTGACTCTATACAGACTCTACACTGACTCTATACAGACTCTACACTGACTCTATACAGACTCTACACACACTGACTCTATACAGACTCTACACTGACTCTATACAGACTCTACACACACTGACTCTATACAGACTCTACACTGACTCTATACAGACTCTACACTGACTCTATACAGACTCTACACTGACTCTATACAGACTCTACACAGACTCTATACAGACTACACACACTGACTCTATACAGACTCTACACTGACTCTATACAGACTCTACACTGACTCTATACAGACTCTACACTGACTCTATACAGACTCTACACTGACTCTATACAGACTCTACACTGACTCTATACAGACTCTACACTGACTCTATACAGACTCTACACAGACTCTATACAGACTACACACACTGACTCTATACAGACTCTACACTGACTCTATACAGACTCTACACTGACTCTATACAGACTCTACACTGACTCTATACAGACTCTACACACACTGACTCTATACAGACTCTACACTGACTCTATACAGACTCTACACTGACTCTATACAGACTCTACACACACTGACTCTATACAGACTCTACACTGACTCTATACAGACTACACACACTGACTCTATACAGACTCTACACTGACTCTATACAGACTCTACACACACTGACTCTATACAGACTCTACACTGACTCTATACAGACTCTACACACACTGAATCTATACAGACTCTACACTGACTCTATACAGACTCTACACACACTGACTCTATACAGACTCTACACACACTGACTCTATACAGACTCTACACTGACTCTATACAGACTCTACACTGACTCTATACAGACTCTACACTGACTCTATACAGACTCTACACTGACTCTATACAGACTCTACACACACTGACTCTATACAGACTCTACACTGACTCTATACAGACTCTACACACACTGACTCTATACAGACTCTACACTGACTCTATACAGACTCTACACTGACTCTATACAGACTCTACACTGACTCTATACAGACTCTACACTGACTCTATACAGACTCTACACACACTGACTCTATACAGACTCTACACTGACTCTATACAGACTCTACACACACTGACTCTATACAGACTCTACACTGACTCTATACAGACTCTACACACACTGACTCTATACAGACTCTACACTGACTCTACACACACAGACTCTATACAGACTCTATACAGACTCTATACAGACTCTACACTGACTCTATACAGACTCTACACTGACTCTACACACACAGACTCTATACAGACTCTATACAGACTCTATACATAGTATATACAGACTCTACACACTGGCTCTATACAGACTCTATACAGACTCTACACACACAGACTCTATACAGGCTCTACACACTGACTCTATACATACTATACACACACACTGACTCTATACAGACTCTACACACACTGACTCTATACAGACTCTACACACACACTCACACTGACTCTATACAGACTCTACACACACAGTCCAACACACACACTCACACTGACTCTATACAGACTCTACACACACAGACCAACAGACACACTCACACTGACTCTATACAGACTCTACACACACAGTCCTACACACACTGACTCTATACAGACTCTATACACACAGTCCTACACACACACTCACACTGACTCTATACAGACTCTACACACACTGACTCTATACAGACTCTACACACACACTGACTCTATACAGACTCTACACACACTGTCCAACACACACAGACTCTATACAGACTCTACACACACTGAATCTATACATACTCTACATACACAGTCCAACACACACACTCACACTGACTCTATACAGACTCTACACACACAGTCCTACACACACACTCACACTGACTCTATACAGACTCTACACACACTGACTCTATTCAGACTCTACACACACTGACTCTATACAGACTCTACACACACTGACTCTATACAGACTCTACACTGACTCTATACAGACTCTACACACACTGACTCTATACAGACTCTACACTGACTCTATACAGACTACACACACTGACTCTATACAGACTCTACACTGACTCTATACAGACTCTACACACACTGACTCTATACAGACTCTACACTGACTCTATACAGACTCTACACACACTGAATCTATACAGACTCTACACTGACTCTATACAGACTCTACACACACTGACTCTATACAGACTCTACACACACTGACTCTATACAGACTCTACACTGACTCTATACAGACTCTACACTGACTCTATACAGACTCTACACTGACTCTATACAGACTCTACACTGACTCTATACAGACTCTACACACACTGACTCTATACAGACTCTACACTGACTCTATACAGACTCTACACACACTGACTCTATACAGACTCTACACTGACTCTATACAGACTCTACACTGACTCTATACAGACTCTACACTGACTCTATACAGACTCTACACTGACTCTATACAGACTCTACACACACTGACTCTATACAGACTCTACACTGACTCTATACAGACTCTACACACACTGACTCTATACAGACTCTACACTGACTCTATACAGACTCTACACACACTGACTCTATACAGACTCTACACTGACTCTACACACACAGACTCTATACAGACTCTATACAGACTCTATACAGACTCTACACTGACTCTATACAGACTCTACACTGACTCTACACACACAGACTCTATACAGACTCTATACAGACTCTATACATAGTATATACAGACTCTACACACTGGCTCTATACAGACTCTATACAGACTCTACACACACAGACTCTATACAGGCTCTACACACTGACTCTATACATACTATACACACACACTGACTCTATACAGACTCTACACACACTGACTCTATACAGACTCTACACACACACTCACACTGACTCTATACAGACTCTACACACACAGTCCAACACACACACTCACACTGACTCTATACAGACTCTACACACACAGACCAACAGACACACTCACACTGACTCTATACAGACTCTACACACACAGTCCTACACACACTGACTCTATACAGACTCTATACACACAGTCCTACACACACACTCACACTGACTCTATACAGACTCTACACACACTGACTCTATACAGACTCTACACACACACTGACTCTATACAGACTCTACACACACTGTCCAACACACACAGACTCTATACAGACTCTACACACACTGAATCTATACATACTCTACATACACAGTCCAACACACACACTCACACTGACTCTATACAGACTCTACACACACAGTCCTACACACACACTCACACTGACTCTATACAGACTCTACACACACTGACTCTATTCAGACTCTACACACACTGACTCTATACAGACTCTACACACACTGTCCAACACACACTCACACTGACTCTATACAGACTCTACACACACTGACTCTATACAGACTCTACACACACACAGACTCTATACAGACTCTACACACATACTGACTCTATACAGACTCTACACACACAGTCCAACACACACAGTCCAACACACACAGTCCAACACACACAGATATGAAACCACACACACACTGACACTGACTCTATACAGACTCTACACACACACTAACTCTATACAGACTCTACACACACACTGACTCTATACAGACTCTACACACACAGTCCAACACACACAGTCCAACACACACAGTCCAACACACACAGTCCTACACACACTGACATGAAACCACACACACACTGACACTCCTGTATATAACTACTGACCCTGTATATAGCTACTGACCCTGTATATAACTACTGTCCCTGTATATAACTACTGACCCTGTATATAACTACTGACCCTGTATATAACTACTGACCCTGTATATAGCTACTGTCCCTGTATATAACTACTGACCCTGTATATAACTACTGACCCTGGATATAACTACTGACCCTGTATATAGCTACTGTCCCTGTATATAGCTACTGTCCCTGTATATAACTACTGACCCTGTATATAACTACTGACCCTGTATATAACTACTGACCCTGTATATAGCTACTGTCCCTGTATATAACTACTGACCCTGTATATAACTACTGACCCTGGATATAACTACTGACCCTGTATATAGCTACTGTCCCTGTATATAGCTACTGTCCCTGTATATAACTACTGACCCTGTATATAACTACTGACCCTGTATATAACTACTGACCCTGTATATAACTACTGACCCTGTATATAACTACTGTCCCTGTATATAACTACTGACCCTGTATATAGCTACTGTCCCTGTATATAGCTACTGACCCTGTATATAGGTACTGACCCTGTATATAAATACTGACCCTGTATATAACTACTGACCCTGTATATAGCTACTGTCCCTGTATATAACTACTGACCCTGTATATAGCTACTGTCCCTGTATATAGCTACTGACCCTGTATATAACTACTGACCCTGTATATAACTACTGTCCCTGTATATATCTACTGACCCTGTATATAACTACTGACCCTGTATATAACTACTGACCCTGTATATAACTACTGACCCTGTATATAACTACTGACCCTGTATATAACTACTGACCCTGTATATAACTACTGACCCTGTATATAACTACTGACCCTGTATATAACTACTGACCCTGTATATAACTACTGACCCTGTATATAACTACTGACCCTGTATATAGCTACTGACCCTGTATATAACTACTGACCCTGTATATAGCTGCTGACCCTGGAACTGTCCCTGTATATAACTACTGACACTGGAACTGTCCCTGTATATAACTACTGACCCTGGAACTGTTCCTGTATATAGCTACTGTCCCTGGAACTGACCCTGGAACTGTCCCTGTTTTTGATCTACTTTTGTATTTATTTATAGTCTTACTGATGTTGATTACTACTGATATTGATTACTACTGATATTGATTACTACTGATATTGATTACTACTGATGTTGATTACTACTGATGTTGATTACTACTGATGTTGATTACTACTGATATTGATTACTGCTGAAATTGATTACTGCATTGTTGGGAAGGAGCAAGCAAGAAAGGAATTATACTGTACACACACACACACACACACACACACACACACACACACACACACACACACACACACACAATCTGGCCATGTTTCTCCCTCTGCTCCAAGCCTGTGAGGTGTAAATGGTGTGTAATGGGGTGTGTCAGACCCCTGTAACAGCCCATTAGGCACGTGGAGGGAATGAATCTGATCTAAAGTCTCTCTCTCTCCACAATAAAGCATCCCACTGCCTTCCCCCGGTGTCGCACATGGCTGGGCTGGCCAGACAGGACAGGGGGTCACCACAGAAAGAAAGTGAGAGCTGTGTCCTGGCGACAACACAAAAAAACAGATCCATATGTTGGATATGAAAGTGAAGTTCGAAATTATTCCACACCCTCTCATGTGTTGAAGGGGGTGGACGGTGCTACCAACCTCCCATCATGACACGTAGCTCGTCAACGCTTTCCACTCTTACTACAGTATACGGGAAAATAGCTTTTTTTCTTACACTTACCCCTGGTAATAATAATCCCCTTTCAGATAGACACTACACAGGCATTCCTAGAACATTCAGTTCTAGGTTCTGGACCAACAGACTCCTGGACCAACAGACTCCTGGACGAACAGACTCCAGGGCCCACAGACTCCTGGACCAACAGACTCCTGGGCCCTCAAACTCCTGGACCAACAGACTCCTGGGCCCTCAAACTCCTGGACCAACAGACTCCTGGACCAACAGACTCCTGGACCAACAGACTCCTGGACCAACAGACTCCAGGGCCCACAGACTCCTGGACCAACAGACTCCTGGGCCCTCAAACTCCTGGACCAACAGACTCCTGGGCCCTCAAACTCCTGGACCAACAGACTCCTGGACCAACAGACTCCTGGACCAACAGACTCCTGGGCCCACAGACTCCTGGACCAACAGACTCCTGGGCCCTCAAACTCCTGGACCAACAGACTCCTGGACCAACAGACTCCTGGACCAACAGACCCCTGGACCAACAGACTCCTGGACCAACAGACTCCTGGGCCCTCAAACTCCTGGGCCCACAGACTCCTGAACCCACAGACTCCTGGACCTACAGACTCCTGGACCGACAGACTCCTGGAGCAACAGACTCCTGGACCCACAGACTCCAGGGTCCACAGACTCCTGGGCCCACAGACTCCTGGGCCCACAGACTCCAGGGCCCACAGACTCCTGGGTCCACAGACTCCTGGGCCCACAGACTCCTGGACCCACAGACTCCAGGGCCCACAGACTCCTGGGCCCACAGACTCCTGAACCCACAGACTCCAGGGCCCACAGACTCCTGGACCCACAGACTCCTGGACCCACAGACTCCTGTACCCACAGACTCCTGAACCCACAGACTCTAGGACAAATACACATGTAACCCATTTACACCCCACACCCACCACACACTACCTTTATGTGGTGATATGTGTATAATTTAATTTAAACAGCAGGCCAACTCCCAGGCCAGCCTTTCAAGTTAAGAACGAGCATACGCCTGCTTCGGTTTCATTACGTCAAATGTATATTGTTCATAGGGGCAAACATTGGACATGTCGAGCCAGAGAATTTCAGAATATGTTTCTCAAATTATGTAATTATCTTCATGAATGAGGTTTCATTTATTAGTGAGAGAAGGGTGTGAAAACACGGGCATGGCATTAGTGCTTATGAAAACAGAGAGAGAGTTAGAGAGAGAGAGAGAGAGAGAGAGAGAGAGAGAGAGAGAGAGAGAGAGAGAGAGAGAGAATAAACACTTTTCTGTGCCTAAGTTTCGCTCTCCTTTCCCCTCCTCTCAGCAGCATCTCCAGATGCCAGCAGTTATGCTGTCTGTTAGTGTCTGGTGCTCCAGATGTACTTCACCCCTCTTCATCTGTAAATGTCAGCCAGAGAGAGAGAGAGACTGTGGATGGGGTGTGGAATTCATATTAATGTCCAGCTGTACAAGTGACCACTTTGTGTGGTGTCAAGTTGAAAGTAGATGCATCAAACTTGACCTTTAAGGCCAGCAGTGTGAGTCAACACACTTTACCTTTAAGGCCAGCAGTGTGAGTCAACACACTTTACCTTTAAGGTCAGCAGGGTGTCATCAAACTTTACCTTTAAGGCCAGCAGTGTGAGTCAACACACTTTACCTTTAAGGCCAGCAGTGTGAGTCAACACACTTTACCTTTAAGGCCAGCAGTGTGAGTCAACACACTTTACCTTTAAGGCCAGCAGTGTGAGTCAACACACTTTACCTTTAAGGCCAGCAGTGTGAGTCAACACACTTTACCTTTAAGGCCAGCAGTGTGAGTCAACACACTTTACCTTTAAGGCCAGCAGTGTGAGTCAACACACTTTACCTTTAAGGTCAGCAGTGTGAGTCAACACACTTTACCTTTAAGGCCAGCAGTGTGAGTCAACACACTTTACCTTTAAGGCCAGCAGTGTGAGTCAACACACTTTACCTTTAAGGTCAGCAGGGTGAGTCAACTCTATCAATCACTGTGTATTACTGTGATATCACTATGTATCCAAATGTGTTATTAAAAAATCGGCAATTAAAACTGTGTTTAGTCTGGTCCCGCAAATATCACGGTCAGCCAAACAGTTCTTTATTGTATTGCTGTGTGTGGGAGTATTGTGTTTTTAATGCGAAACCAACTTCAGGTTAACGCGATTCACCAACAGTGGTGTGGTAGGTCTTTAAAAAGCTACGTCTGTGTGATGCTGTGACGGTGGTTGGCGAGTTGCTGCCAGGGGCGTGGTAGTAGATTGATTGGGTAATTGCTTCCAGAGTTTCCTGAGGAATAATTGGGCCCTAAATATCTGCTTCTAAAGGCTCTCAGGCCAAATGATTTCCACAAAGGGAAACATTTATAAGCTGTGGCAGTGTATGTTATTGTGAACCCTTTTGCACCGTAGCTATGTGCAAACAGCAGTTATTGAATTACTGTGTGACAGATCAAATCTAGGTGTGTATGTGCATTCACACGGCAGTCTGTCTCTGTGTGTACAGGTGCTTTCGGGTGTGTGTATGTGTGTGTGTGCAGGCGCTTTCCGGTGTGTGTGTGTGTGTGTGTGTGACTAAGGAAATTGCCTTCAGTTGAAGACACACGCCTACTCTTCAGATCACACGGAGGACGTTAGCTCAGAGGACACTCACACAAGTTTGATAATGAAATTACACCCTTCTATCAGCACTGTGTCCAACAGGAGATTTAGAGCCAAGAAAGTTATCTCAGAGGGGACACACAGTCCTGAGAGGAAGTTATCTCAGAGGGGACACACAGTCCTGAGAGGAAGTTATCTCAGAGGTGACACAGTCCTGAGAAGCAGTTATCTCAGAGGGGACACAGTCCTGAGAAGCAGTTATCTCAGAGGGGACACACAGTCCTGAGAGGAAGTTATCTCAGAGGGGACACACAGTCCTGAGAGGAAGTTATCTCAGAGGGGACACACAGTCCTGAGAGGAAGTTAGCTCAGAGGACACTCACATAGTCCTGAGAGGAAGTTAGCTCAGAGGACACTCACACAGTCCTGAGAGGAAGTTAGCTCAGAGGACACTCACACAGTCCTGAGAGGAAGCTAGCTTAGAGGACACTCACACAGTCCTGAGAGGAAGCTAGCTCAGAGGACACTCACACAGTCCCGAGAGGAAGTTAGCTCAGAAGACACTCACAGTCCTGAGAGGAAGTTAACTCAGAGGACACTCACAGTTCTGAGAGGAAGTAAGCTCAAAGGCCTTTTCTCTCAGACTCAGACTATACAGGTTTGGTAGGTCAGACACGACAACTAAACTATACTGTATTTACAACTATTAATTAAGGCTCTGATGAAGAAGTAATGTGCTCTATTGTAGATTCTTTCCCCAGTTGCATTTAATTGACTCCTTGGAACATGGTTTTAATTGTGCCTGAAGGACCTACAACCTTTTTTTTTAGATAAAGTCCCACAGAGAAACTTGCCAAATGGGAATCAGTTCATTCCTTAAACATTGTCTGAGCAGCACAAATAAATATAATTTGTAAGGATTGTAAGGATTGTAAGGATCCTTACTCCATTGTAAGGATTAATGGGGGAAGGATTAAAATGTTACACACAATCATCTTTGTTTTTTTATATATATATATATATATATATATATATATATATATATATATATATATATATATATATAAAGAGAGAGAGAACATCTCATATTTTCATTTTGGTTCACTTTTTGTGCATGTGCATACAGCTGCCAGTACAGCTGTTTGGTGGATTAACAAGAAAGGTCTGAAAATCATAATTTCTTTTTTAGGTTCGGTGAAGAAAAAAAAGAAAGAAAATAATCCTCACCACCGGGCACATTTCTTCTAAGTGGTTGAATCTTAGATTGACTAGAGCAACTGTTTGTCGTCAATATGATTGTTGTGTGTTACCATTTTGTTGATTTCTCCCATGGGTGGCTTGGTGTTTTCCCCCGAAAACGTTCAATATCCCAAATTATTCTCCGTTTACTGGCATTCCTGTACTGACAGCAAAAAAAGAGAGAGAGAAAAAGTCGCAGGTAAGTTCCTTTATGGACGTAGACATGAACGGTGCATCATTCAGTACAACGTCATCATCTCTGACACTGTTTCAAACACTTTATTATTAAAAGTGATGGTAATGAAATGCAAATAAATGTCACCTGGGGAGTAAAGGTTTCAGGTATCAGTCATGACAATCACCCTGTACTCTTCTGTGACAACTTCTACCTGCTAACTGAGAATGGTTCATAGAACAG
This sequence comes from Oncorhynchus mykiss, assembly GCF_013265735.2. NCBI lineage: Eukaryota > Metazoa > Chordata > Actinopteri > Salmoniformes > Salmonidae > Oncorhynchus > Oncorhynchus mykiss. The sequence goes on along the minus strand of NC_048567.1, from coordinate 78,826,478 downwards.
ATGAGTCATGGAGGCATAAACATCCTGGTCTCACCTCTGCCCACTCAAAATCTAGTATCTCACTAGTTCCCAGACCTCCTAGTATCTCACTAGTTCTCAGACTCAGACCTCCTAGTATCTCACTAGTTCTCAGACCTCCTAGTATCTCACTAGTTCCCAGACCTCCTGGTATCTCACTAGTTCTCAGGCTCAGACCTCCTAGTATCTCACGAGTTCTCAGACTCAGACCTCCTATTATCTCACTAGTTCTCAGACCTCCTAGTATCCCACTAGTTCTCAGACCTCCTATTATCTCACTAGTTCTCAGACCTCCTGGTATCTCACTAGTTCTCAGACCTCCTATTATCTCACTAGTTCTCAGACCTCCTAGTATCCCACTAGTTCTCAGACCTCCTATTATCTCACTAGTTCTCAGACCTCCTAGTATCTCACTAGTTCTCAGACCTCCTGGTATCTCACTAGTTCTCAGACCTCCTAGTATCTCACTAGTTCTCAGACCTCCTGGTATCTCACTAGTTCTCAGACCTCCTAGTATCTCACTAGTTCTCAGACCTCCTATTATCTCACTAGTTCTCAGACCTCCTAGTATCTCACTAGTTCTCAGACCTCCTGGTATCTCACTAGTTCTCAGACCTCCTAGTATCTCACTAGTTCTCAGACCTCCTAGTTTCCCACTAGTTCTCAGACCTCCTAGTATCCCACTAGTTCTCAGACCTCCTAGTATCTCACTAGTTCTCAGACCTCCTAGTATCTCACTAGTTCTCAGACCTCCTAGTATCCCACTAGTTCTCAGACCTCCTGGTATCCCACTAGTTCTCAGACTCAGACCTCCTAGTATCTCATGTTCAGACTAATGCCATATATTTTTTTTTCAGTGAGTTTCTCCAATAATTAATGCATTCATAGCAACCCTTTCTACATTTTTAACACTACATTACTTCAGTGATATCAGGATATAACATGTAGTTTTACTCACAGCCATTGAACACAACGTTAATTCCTTCTGTAGTATTCTGTGTGAGCTAGGGCGCTAGTGGGTGTGTGCTGTGCTGTAATACATGCAATGTTTGACATGGAAGCAATGTTTGTTTGTAATTAAAAACAGAAGCAAACACAACTGTTAGGAAGCAATCCATTAAACAGACATAGGGCCTGTAAGCGCTTGAATATTAACCTAGTTTTTGAAAAGCAGGCTTCTCAACTACCGCAGGACATCTACTGTGATGGGCTGAACTTCTCATCTGCTTATCCCTCTCTCCTTTTCAATTCAAACTTTATTCATCACGTGCGCCAAATACAACAGGTGTAGACCTTACAGTGAAATTATTATTTACAAGCCCTTAATTAACCAACATTGCAATTTTATGAAGAAAAAAAAATAGATAGAAAATAAATTAAAATAACATATAATTGAAGAGCAGCAGTAAAATAACAGTAGCGAGGCTATATACAGGGGGGGGGTACCCGGTACTGAGTCAATGTGGAGGCTATATACAGGGGGGGTACCGGTACAGAGTCAATGTGGAGGTTATATACAGGGGGGGTACCGGTACTGAGTCAATGTGGAGGCTATATACAGGGGGGGTACCGGTACAGAGTCAATGTGGAGGTTATATACAGGGGGGGTACCGGTACAGAGTCAATGTGGAGGTTATATACAGGGGGGGGGTACCGGTACAGAGTCAATGTGGAGGTTATATACAGGGGGGGTACCGGTACTGAGTCAATGTGGAGGCTATATACAGGGGGGGTACCGGTACAGAGTCAATGTGGAGGTTATATACAGGGGGGGTACCGGTACTGAGTCAATGTGGAGGTTATATACAGGGGGGGTACCGGTACAGAGTCAATGTGGAGGTTATATACAGGGGGGGTACCGGTACTGAGTCAATGTGGAGGTTATATACAGGGGGGGTACCGGTACAGAGTCAATGTGGAGGCTATATACAGGGGGGGTACCGGTACAGAGTCAATGTGGAGGTTATATACAGGGGGGGTACCGGTACTGAGTCAATGTGGAGGTTATATACAGGGGGGGTACCGGTACTGAGTCTATGTGGAGGTTATATACAGGGGGGGTACCGGTACAGAGTCAATGTGGAGGTTATATACAGGGGGGGTACCGGTACTGAGTCAATGTGGAGGTTATATACAGGGGGGGTACCGGTACAGAGTCAATGTGGAGGCTATATACAGGGGGGGTACCGGTACAGAGTCAATGTGGAGGTTATATACAGGGGGGGTACCGGTACTGAGTCAATGTGGAGGCTATATACAGGGGGGGTACCGGTACAGAGTCAATGTGGAGGTTATATACAGGGGGGGTACCGGTACTGAGTCAATGTGGAGGTTATATACAGGGGGGGTACCGGTACTGAGTCAATGTGGAGGTTATATACAGGGGGGGTACCGGTACTGAGTCAATGTACGGGGGCACATCTTAACCGTGTTAAAACGTATTTCATTATTGCTCTCTGTCTCCAAATGAAGTTATCCTCCCTTATTATTTTACATGGATGGAAATGGGATGTGTCAGCAGGAAGTACAAATATCGCTTGTGCCCACTGCTATGACAGATTCATTGGATTAAGGACTGCATTTAGCATAGATTAGGTACTGGAGGGGGACCCAGGAATTAGGTGCTGTTTCGTCGGATCATGGGGGTGGTTTAGTTGATGATAAATGTGAAGTGTTGCTGTTGACAGGCACTCTATGGCTTCGGTTCAGTCGACATCTCTTTGTTCAAGCCAAGGTAGCTATTAGTAAGTAGCTAACTATGTTAGCTAACGTTTAGCTAGCTATCTTAGCTAACGTCTAGCTAGCCATTTCAGCTAACGTTTAGCTAGCTATGTTAGCCAACAAGTGGTTTTTCCTGCTGCTTGATGAGCCTTTCTCTGGAGTGCTTGTTTTACTCCCGCAAAATGCGACACTGTGGCTTCTGTTTTCTGACTGGTTGAAGATGATCCAATCGCTTTAGAATTTATTGTGTGCGACGCCCCTCGGTATCCTTTACAGACAGATAGTGCAGCGGCAATCAGTCTGGTAATTACGACTCTAGCTATCATTTGAAGAGGTCTGCTAAAAAAACAGGTTCAATTAAAAGTCTAAATTGAAACAGATTTTTTGTCCAGGAGTAGGCATCAGAATCTGGGTGGTTCTGGGAATCTTTGGACCATACTTGGCCTAGAGCCAGGTGGGTTCTGTGGGTTTGATGTTTGAGGTACTGGATCATTCACAGAGATTCAAACCCCCCCATGCACCGTCCAGCTGTTATCTGGCCTAGAAGTCAACCTTGAAGTTGACTGGCTGGACACCTAGCATAACTCTACTCTGGAGGGCGAGGAGAGAGGAGAGACGAAAGATAACAGAGGACAGAGGACAGAGGACAGAGGACAGAGGAGAGGAGATTTCAGGGTGTGGGTCAGATGTTAGTACTAAAACCATTCTAATAGAGATGCAATTGACTAACTCTGTTAAACGCTGGTAGCATTGATATATTCTGGGTCATACAGAATTTATCATGCAGGATCTATCATGCAGGATCTATCATACAGGATCTATCATGCAGGATCTATCATGCAGGATCTATCATACAGGATCTATGCTGAACCATAGGGGGGGGGGGGGGGGGGATTCCAGTCCATTCCATTCCAGTCCATTCCAGGGAGCTATCAAGGCAACATGTGATTAGGTTAGTGAGGGTTAGTGAGGGTTAGTGAGGGTTAGGGTTAGTGAGGGTTCGTGAGGGTTAGGGTTAGCAAAGCAACATGTGATTAGCTTAGTGAGGGTTAGTGAGGGTTCATGAGGGTTAGGGTTAGCGAGGGTTAGTGAGGGTTAGTGAGGGTTAGTGAGGGTTAGGGTTAGCAAAGCAACATGCGATAAGGTTAGTGAGGGTTAGTGTTAGCGAGGGTTAGTGAGGGTTAGTGAGGGTTAGTGAGGGTAAAGCAACATGCGATAAGGTTAGTGAGGGTTAGAAAGGGTTAGGGAGGGTAAAGCAACATGCGATAAGGTTAGGGAGGGTTAGTGAGAGTTAGGGAGGGTTAGGGAGGATTAGTGAGGGTTAGGGAGGGTTAGGGTTACAAAGCAACATGCGATAGGGTGAACATGCGATAGGGTTAACATGTGATAGGGTACATGTGATAATGTTAACATGGGATAGGGTTAACGTGATAATGTTAACATGTAATAGTGTACATGTGGTAATGTTAACATGGGATAGGGTTAACATGTAATAGGGTTAACATGTGATATTGTTAACATGCAATATGGTTAACATGTAATAGGGTTAACATGCGATAGGGTTAACATGTGATAGGGTACATGTGATATTGTTAACATGCAATAGGGTACATGTGATAATGTTAACATGGGATAGGGTACATGTGATAATGTTAACATGGGATAGCGTTAACATGGGATAGGGTTAACATGTGATAGGGTTAACATGTGATAGGGTTAACATGTGATAGGGTTAACATGCGATAGGGTTAACATGTGATAGGGTGAACATGCGATAGGGTGAACATGTGATAGGGTGAACATGCGATAGGGTTAACATGCAATAGGGTTAACATGTGATATTGTTAACATGCGATAGGGTACATGTGATAATGTTAACATGGGATAGGGCAAATGTTATAATGTTAACATGGGATAGGGTACATGTGATAATGTTAACATGCGATAGGGTTAACATGTGATATTGTTAACATGCGATAGGGTACATGTGATAATGTTAACATGGGATAGCGTTAACATGCGATAGGGTGAACATGCGATAGCAGCACAGCTGTTGAGAGCACATGAAAAGGACAGGGGTACATAGGAAATATATAATTAAATATAATATCATAATAGGAAATGTATTAGACCATCAAAGAGATTGTAATCTTTTCAATTTGCTAAGTGTTGAGTGTTCTTTGAAGTAACTTTTTAATAAAGACGACCTTTCCTAGGACCTTCATGTCATCTCAAAACATAACTCTTAGCTAAGAGATATTGGCAGATTAGTCATATTCAAATCCAATATTTTAATTATATAATTTATTTTAGTTTATATATATATATATATATATATAATTAGGCAGCCTGACCTCCCTGGCTGAATGCTATTAAGAAACTCAATAACTGCAGATTAATTTAATCTCCCTCTCAAATGAAAACATATCTACTTTAATCCTGTAAAGTTATTTCCTTTTTCTTCTGTGTCACTTCCTGTGGCTCCACGGTGAACAAAAACATTCCTTTTTTTTTAGTTCTCTACTTGAAGTCATAAATAATTAAGTTTTTTTTTTTTTTTTTTTGTGCCAAGTAGTGAACGTTGAAAATAACCGAAGACATATTCGGGCACATAAAGACAAGCTAGGAGAGCATCGGAGCTAATCTGTTTTGTGAGTGAGGAAAGAGATGAGAATTAAAGCATGCTACACTAAACACTCTGCAGTGGAGCTGCTGGGTATTCATGTCAGCTACATCGTTTTGCCAGTGCTGTGCAGTGAACTAAACTGGGACGGGTATATTCCAAGACAGATGGGGAAAGCAATACTCACAGATACACAGAGTGATGTGTTTTGAGGCTAACGTGTAATGATACAGAGACAACAGTGAGACAGAGACTGGTAAACAGACTGCTGTAGTAACATAATGATACATAGACAACAGTGAAACAACAGTGAGACAGAGACTGGTAAACAGACTGCTGTAGTAACATAATGATACATAGACAACAGTGAGACAACAGTGAGACAGAGACTGGTAAACAGACTGCTGTAGTAACATAATGATACATAGACAACAGTGAGACAACAGTGAGACAGAGACTGGTAAAAAGACTGCTGTAGTAACATAATGATACATAGACAACAGTGAGACAGAGACTGGTAAACAGACTACTGTAGTAACATAATGATACATAGACAACAGTGAAACAGAGACTGGTAAACACTTGGATCTGTTCAGTGAACTATACTGACCAAAAATGCATTTATAAAACGCAAGAAGTAAAGTGTTGGTCCCACGTTTCATGAAATGAAATTAATAAGATCCCTGATATTTTCCAAATGCACAAAAGCTTATTCATCTCAAATGTTGTGTACACATTTGTTAACATCTCTGATAGAGAGCATTTCTCAAGATAATCCATCCATCTGAAAGATGTGGCATATCAAGAAGCTGATTAAACAGCACAATCATTACACAGGTGCACCTTGTGCTGGGAACAATAAAAGGCCACTCTAAAATGTGCAGTTTTGTCACACAACACAATACCACAGATGGCTCAAGTTTTGAGGGAGCGTGATATTAGCATGCTGACTGCAGGAATGCCCACCAGAGCTGTTGCCAGAGAATGTCATGTTAATTTATCTACCATAAGCCGCCTCCAACGTTTAACCGGCCTCAAAACCGCAGACCACATGTAACCACGCCAGCCAAGGACCTCCACATCCAGCTTCTTTACCTGCGGGATCGTCTGAGACCAGCCACCCGGACAGCTGATAAAACTGAGTGGAATTTATGTCTGTAATAAAGTCCTTTTGTTGGTAAAAACTCATTCTGACTGGCTGGGCCTGGCTCCCAAGTGGGTGGGCCTATGCCCTCCCAGGCCCACCCATGGCTGTGGCCCTGCCCAGTCATGTGAAATCCATAGATTAGGGCCTAATTTATTTATTTTGATTGACTGATTTCCTTATTTGAACTGTAACTCAGTAAAATCATTGATGCATGTTGAGTTTCTATTTTTGTTCAGTATTTTTTATATCTACTCCTACCTATGTGAGTGCTTCTATTTTGCCCCTAAACGACACACACACACACACACACACACACACACACACACACACACACACACACACACACACACACACACACTGGGTGTGCACTACATCAACAGCAGATATGCCGGTCGTCAACAACTACTTGTCTCCGGTTACCATTCCTTTCTTATATCCCTGATTTATTTGGGTTAAATTATGCTGTCCACAGCTGATTTTTTTCCTCTCAATAATTTACCAGTGTGCTGCGCAATGTCTCCAGAGAGGGCTGCATTAGATTCAATTTCAGGCTCACGTCAGGCAAATTTAGGGCAGTCATGCAGATGCTTCCTGGAGACCTGTATGAAGCAGACTGTGTGACTGTGTGAGAGAGACTGTGTGCCAGTGTGTTCGCGTGCGTGTGTTTGTGCGTTTTGTACATCTATTGCATAAGTGTGTATGTCGTAGCTCTGAGCCAGAAGCCTCCATCCCCTCCTGTGCTCTGAGGCCATCCACGTCAGTTTCATTAGTCCGCTCTAGCAGCAGATTGTCTGGAGTAATTCAGAATTAATTGCATGGTTTTACGGGAGTTGCTTCAACAGGGCTCCCATATGGCGCTGTGCACAGTCAAGTGGAGTAGCAACTGACAGCAGAATGATGCAGTCATAACTTTTTAACTTGTTATATATCTTCAAAAACCCAGAACACATTTAGGCAAAGGCAACACAGGCTAGTTGAACCAGTCTGCTCACGTTACTGTGTCATAAATTGACTACTGCACATTGACTCTCACTCACTCAAGCGACTGCATGTCTCCGGGCCCTTGCATGCCAAAAGGCAGACAGCAGACACAAGAAGAGGGGCCTAATTTATAAACGTTGCCTACATTTTAAACTAAATAATGTATCTGCATGAGCCATTTATGAAAAGACTGTTTAAGCATAAAAATATTGAGATTCATAAACTTGGTGCACAACGCATGTTTCCTGTCATAAATCAGACCTGTCGTAAAACTGCATCAGCGTAAACGAGCATTATAACTCTGAATGAAAAACGGCCATCATTCACCTTTTATGGTGAAAATAACGCCCTCATTTGCTATATACTTTGGAAGAATTGGAATTAGGCCAAGACAGTAGGCCGTCTAAAGGAAAAAGCAATTGTGAACATGATCAACTGTATTTGGTGTTGGCAGAATGTTTTCTTGCTGTATCTGACCTTTCCTGGAAGACAAAAAAAAAACTATTGCAAATTGTTGTGGTCCTGTAAACAGATTGTTTGAATTCGATAATGTTTTGCACTGCCCGCAAATAAAGAAACAAAATGTTTTTAACTACAGTAGACCTACTTACAGTGGTAGCCTACACACTTCAATGCAAACGATCAACTGTCTGTTCACCTTCAAAAATTGTACTGCCTTTCGGATGCATAGAGAAAACACCTTTAAATTAAAATAGCCTATATAATGAGCCCAATTAAACGAGAGATGTGCATTGTTGTATGTCCACTTTGGAAATATGATCTCATCATAGCCAGAAAAGTGAAGGATTTTATTCTGCGATGTTGATGATATACAGTAAAATGTGTGCATTGTGTATTGTGTTCATAAATGAGATATTGTATATTATATATGTATATATATAATATTGATATTTACTCGAGACATTGCAGTATTCAGACGTAGCCTACAAACGTCCATTGAAAAGGGTTTGTTACACCGTTAAGCTGCACCTCGAATCGCATAGAGAAAAATACTTATATTTTTAATACTGTGAAAGTGGGTCCAATGAAATGAGATAGAGGACGAACGGTAGCCTATATCGTCACTTGTTGTAGGCCTATGGGCTATTTCACAAGTATGAAACAATCACACTCAGAAAAAGGTGAGGAATTGATTCTGCAATGATCATGGTATGTACTTGTCTATTCAGTGCAGTTGGGACAGCGGACAGATGTGACTGAATGTATTACCGTCCTCCATGTTGTCAGTGTATGTAACATGATGTACTGACTGGTTTAAATGTGAATGATGTGAGAATGTACAATACGTGCATGTGACTATTTTAACGAAGGTGATGCCAAAGAAAGAATTCCAGCCTGGATGGACAGTAAAAGTTTTATTCTAGTCTATTCTATTCTACAGCATTGAAATAATTAATAGAATGCATAGATTAAATGAATCGATTTTCGCTCTTCTCACTAACAGCAAATGATTGCATCTTGTTACTATATTTCTACCATTTTTTTTGTTCTGAATAAGAGTGTCATCATATATTCCTGCACCAGGCTACTACTAGTCTACTGTTGCCTTCTGGCAATGCAAGACTGCAACCAGTAGAAACTGTGGTCTAAAGTTTGTGAGACTATATGCACATTCTCACTTGTCAACTTTTGCGTGAAAACGTTTGCGTGAAAACTAACACAAACATGTTTTGGGGTATATTTTGTACACACACAACGAATATAAATTAGGCCTGACGTGTACACATCTCCATACAGCGTCAAGCTCTAATTCACTGCTATGAAACAAAAAAATAACTTTAGCGAAGAACTTTAGCGAAGCGTCACTGAGTCGAAGAAGGAATCTACAGACATTGACGTAAGGTCCTGAATTGAATTAGCTTCCATTTAGCTGTGCATTTTTAAAATATATATATACAGAAACCAGTGGATGCCTATCAGAGGAGGAAGGGGAGGACCAACTTTAGTAAACATATTGACGTCTTGAAATAATAGATTATAACACACTGTTTTGCAATGAAGGTCTACAGTAGCCTGAACAGCCATGGTGTAGAAGGAGGAATTCCCATCTTCCTCTGGGTATATTGACTTCAATACAAAATCTACGAGGCTCTTGGCTCTCAACCCATGCCATAGACTTATACAGTAATTAAGACAACCTCCGGAGGACATCCTCCAACCTATCAGAGCTCTTGTAGAATTAACTGACATGTTGTCCACCCAATTGAATGGATCAGAGAAATAATCTAGTACTGAAAGCAGTTAGCCAGAACCGCAGGTTTGGACAGATGAATGTATTCAAAGTGAAGGAGAAGCACGAGGAAAGAGAAAGAGCTATCTCTATTTCAAATGGTTGTACTTTCACATCCCCTAACCTTAACCTGTTAACCTACTTCCTAACCTAACCCTATAACCTACCTCCTAACCTTAACCCTAACCTTAACCCTAACCTTAACCCTTTAACCTACCTCCTAACCTTAACGTACCTCCTAACCTTAACCCTAACCTTAACCCTTTCAGCTGACTCTTCCCCTAAACCTATCCTTAACCTTTTAACCTAACTCCCAAACTTAATCCTAACCTTAACCCCTAACCCAAATCATAGCCAGCCTGCTAATGTTAGCCACCTAGACATGTAGCTACAATTCGAATATCAAATCAAATAAGATTTTATTTGTCACATACACATTTTTAGTAGATGTTTTTGCAGGTGTCGTGAAAAACTTGTGTTTGTAGCTCCAACAGTGCAGTAATATCTAACAATTCACAACAATACACACAACCTAAATGTAAAACAATGTAATTAAGGAATATAGAAGTATTAGTTTGAGCGTTGTTGGAGTGGCATTGACTAAAATACAGTAGAAAAGCATACAGCAAATCAACTGTATTTGTCACATACACATGGTTAGCAGATGTTAATGCGAGTGTAGCGAAATGCTTGTGCTTCTAGTTCCGACAATGCAGTAATAACCAACGAGTAATCTAACCTAACAATTCCAAAACTACTACCTTATAGACACAAGTGTAAAGGGATAAAGAATATGTACATAAAGATATATGAATGAGTGATGGTACAGAACGGCATAGGCAAGATGCAGTAGATGGTATCGAGTACAGTATATACATATGAGATGAGTAATGTAGGGTATGTAAACAAAGTGGCATAGTTTAAAGTGGCTAGTGATACATGTATTACATAAAGATGCAGTAGATGATATAGAGTACAGTAGGAACGCGAAGCGAGGCGACCATCTCCATCTCTGTCAGCATATGCATATGAGATGAGCAAAGCAAAAACATGTAAACATTATTAAAGTGAACTAGAGTTCCATTATTAAAGCGGCCAGTGATTTCAAGTCTATGTATAATGGGAAGCAGATAAAAGCTTCAGATAAAAGCTGTTTTTCAGTCTCTCGGTCTCCGCTTTGATGCATCTGTACTGACCTCGTCTTTTGGATGATAGCGGGGTTATTAGGCAGTAACTCGGGTGGTTGTTGTCCTTGATGATCTTTATGGCCTTCCTGTGACATCGGGTGCAATAGGTGTCATGGAGGGCAGGTAGTTTGCTCCCGGTAATGCTTTGGGCAGACCACACTACCCTCTGGAGAGCCCTGCGGTTGCGGGCGGTGCAGTTGCCGTACCATGCAGTGATACAGCCCAATAGGATGTTCTCAATTGTGGTGGTCTGCGGCGGTGTGTCACAGCATCATTGGACTGAGCTTGTTATCATTGCAGGCAATCTCAACGCTGTGCGTTACAGGGAAGACATTCTCCTCCCTCATGTGGTACCCTTCCTGCAGGCTCATCCTGATATGACCCTCCAGCATGACAATGCCACCAGCCATACTGCTGATTCTGTGCGTGATTTCCTGTAAGACAGGAATGTCAGTTTTCTGCCATGGCCAGCGAAGAGCCAGGATCTCAATGCCATTGAGCACATCTGGGACCTCTTGGATCGGAGGGTGCGGGCTAAGGCTATTCCCGCCAGAAATGTCCGGGAAATTGCAGGTGCCTTGGTGGAAGAGTGGGGTAACATCTCACAGCAAGAACTGGCAAATCTGATGTAGTCCATGAGGAGGAGATGCACTGCAGTACTTAATGCAGCTGGTGGCCACACCAGATACTGACTGTTACTTTTGATTTTGACCCCCCTCCCCTTTGTTCAGGGACAAATTATTTTATTTATTTTCATTTGTATTTATTTAACTAGGCAAGTCAGTTAAGAACAAATTATAATTTATAATGATGGCCTACCCCAGCTAAACAAAGCTGGATGTCCGTTCAGGCTTCTGGCAGATACCCCTGACACCAGAGAATTGGGTGCTCACATCGTTTATAACACAGTTTGGCCAGTACTGTTTTAACGTTTTGCCATTTGGAATCACTTCCGGTCCTGAGCATTTCCAAAGTAGCAGGTCCCAGATGTTGGATGGGCTGAGTGGAGTCAAAGTCCACGTGGACGACGTGCTTGGACGGAACAGAACAGAACATGGTGTAAGGCTGATAGCAGTTCTGACCAGACCCAGGAGACTGGCCTGACACTCAATGAACAAATGCACCTTTGCACAGTCAGAGGTCATAGTCAAAGGTCTTGTTCTTGGGACACAAAATCAGTGTATCTGGATGAGCGGCATCACAGACATGCCCATTCCCCAGTCAGGACCTTCCTAGGCATGGCCACATATGTGGGTAAGTTCCTCCCACAGTATTCAGATCCACCCCTAAGAGACTTACTAGCCAAAGAGAAGGTCATGGGGTCACATTCAACAGGTGACATTTGACAACTCAAAGAAGACATGGCCTCACAGAGAGTGCTGGCCCAGTACTGTCCCCACGCTACGTATCAGCAGATGCATCATCCTTTGGGCTAGGTGTGCTCCTCACACAGATGCAGGACAACATGGTGTCCAATAGCACACATCTCATAAACGCTTAGGTATGTTCAAGTGGAGAACGAGACGTCGGCTATCACATGGGCATGTGAAATGCTCAGCTACTACCTTACTGGCCTGCAGTTTAACGACTTGCCTCACAGATTTCTGTGCTTTCGCCTCAGATTGCTGAGGTTCACCTAGAAGATGGTGTATGTGCCAGGGAAGGCACAGATCATAGCAGACACACTCTCCAGGGCCCCAATTAAACGTCCATTATTAACAGAGGAGGAGCAATGTTTAGAGGGTGAGGTAAAGGTGCCCAGTAAGAGACAGGCTACCTGCATCTCAGACCAAACTGCAGCAGATTGCAAAGGAGTAACAGTGAGACTCCATGTTCCGACAGATAGTGCAGCAGTGCAAAAAGGGATGGTCCAGGCAGGAAGAACTGCCTCAGCTGCTGACGCCCCTATTGGGTGCACCAAAGACACTTCCACTGTAATGGAGATCTTCTCATGAAAGGACCACGGATAGTTATCCCAGAGACTATACCAGAGACTCTATCCCAGAGACTCTATCCCAGAGACACTCTCCCATAGACTCTCCCAGCGACTCTATCCCGGAGACTCTCCCAGAGACTCTATCCCAGAGACTCTCCCAGAGACTCTATTCCAAAGACTCTATCCCATAGACTCTCCCATAGACTCTATCCCAGAGACTCTCCCAGAGACTCTATCCCAGAGACACTCTCCCATAGACTCTCCCATAGACTCTCCCAGAGACTCTCCCATAGACTCTCCCAGAGACTCTATCCCAGAGACTCTATCCCAGAGACTCTCCCAGAGACTCTATCCTGGAGACTCTCCCAGAGACTCTATCCCAGAGACTCTCCCAGAGACTCTATTACAGAGACTCTATCCCATAGACTCTCCCATAGACTCTATCCCAGAGACTCTCCCAGAGACTCTATTCCAGAGACTCTCCCATAGACTCTCCCAGAGACTCTCCCAGAGACTCTCCCATAGACTCTCCCATAGACTCTATCCAATAGACTCTCCCAGAGACTCTATCCCAGAGACTCTCCCAGAGACTCTCCCAGAGACTCTCCCATAGACTCTATCCCAGAGACTATCCCAGAGACTCTCCCATAGACTCTATCCCAGAGACTCTCCCAGAGACTCTATCCCAGAGACTCTATTCCAGAGACTCTCCCATAGACTATCCCAGACTCTCTCTACAGAATGCTAGATAGAGTGCATGAGGTACACATGGGGATAGCCAAATGCAGACTGAGGGCTCAACAGTCGGTGTGGTGGCTGGGTCTGAGTACATAGAATACCAAGCTGGCGGCCCAGTGTGAGGTGTATGCGAAATATCAACCCTGTCATCTTGAACCAATGATGGCAATGGAGCTGCTAAAACGCCCATGGCAAAAGGTAGGGGCAGATATGTTATATTGGAAAAAGGACACTTATCTGCTAGTGGTAGATTACTACTCAAGATACATTGAAATAGCAAAGACACCCATAACCACATCAGCTGATGCTATGAAGGGATTAAAGCGCAATTTATGTTCCAGGCAAGTGATCGCTAAGGTCCTAGTTACAGAAAACGCTCCCCAGTTCTCCAAGAGCTCCTATTGGCTTCAGAATATGACTTCACACATGTGACCAGTAGCCCCTACCATGCACAGAGTAATGGTGAGACAGACAGATCTGTGAAAACAGTCAAGGGACTGATGAAAAAGAACAAGGATCCGTACAGGGCTCTGTTAGCTTACAGACTTATATCACTGCATCATGGGTCGTCGCCAGCCCGAGCTCCTGCGCTCCTCATTGCCTGTCTCTCAGGCTCAGCTTAAACCCGATTGCCTAACAGGAAGGCCTTCGTTGAGAGGGACAAACAGCTAAAACAAACACAAACTGGAGACTTTAATCGGAGACACCGTGCTACGGAGAGGCCAGAGCTGACAGAAGGTCAAAGTGTGTAGATTACAAACTCGAAGACAGCAGCAATAGTGCTAAGGACAGCGGATGCCGCACGCTCCTATGTGGTGGACACAGGCTCAGAGGAGGTACGGAGGAACAAAACACACCTCAGAGATCTTCCAGATCTTTTAGCCACACAAGCTGAGGAGGCCATAGACAATGCACAAGAAGAGGAGGAAGTAGAGAGAATGCTCACAGATTCACAAGCTTGCCCAAAATGGGATGTGAAGCCAGCTGAAATACTGTTCCATGAATAGAATACTGCTGTGGAGGACCATACTCAGCTAAAACAGACTAAGTTAACGCATAGTTCAGACTGTGTAATTTAATGCTTTCATACTGTTTCAGGATGTGAAGTAGGATGTTAAAGACAGTACTACTGTTTCAGGATGTGTAGTAGGTTTAGGCCTTCTAGGGAGTTTTCCCTAGCCACCGTGCTTCTATACCTGCAATGCTTGCTGTTTGGGGTTTTAGGCTGGGTTTCTGTACAGCACTTTGAGGTATCAGCTGATGTACGAAGGGCTTTATAAATACATTTGATTTGATTTGATTTGATTACTGTTTCAGGATGTGAAGTAGCATTGTAAAGACAATAGTAGTGTTTCAGGATGTGAAGTAGCATTGTAAAGACAATAGTAGTGTTTCAGGATGTGAAGTAGCATTGTAAAGACAATAGTAGTGTTTCAGGATGTGAAGTAGCATTGTAAAGACAATAGTAGTGTTTCAGGATGTGAAGTAGCATTGTAAAGACAATAGTAGTGTTTCAGGATGTGAAGTAGCATTGTAAAGACAATAGTAGTGTTTCAGGATGTGAAGTAGCATTGTAAAGACAATAGTAGTGTTTCAGGATGTGAAGTAGCATTGTAAAGACAATAGTAGTGTTTCAGGATGTGAAGTAGCATTGTAAAGACATTAGTACTGTTTCGGGATGTGAAGTAGCATTGTAAAGACAATAGTAGTGTTTCAGGATGTGAAGTAGCATTGTAAAGACAATAGTAGTGTTTCAGGATGTGAAGTAGCATTGTAAAGACAATAGTAGTGTTTCGGGATGTGAAGTAGCATTGTAAAGACAATAGTAGTGTTTCAGGATGTGAAGTAGCATTGTAAAGACAATAGTAGTGTTTCAGGATGTGAAGTAGCATTGTAAAGACAATACTAGTGTTTCAGGATGTGAAGTAGCATTGTAAAGACAATAGTAGTGTTTCAGGATGTGAAGTAGCATTGTAAAGACAATAGTAGTGTTTCAGGATGTGAAGTAGCATTGTAAAGACAATAGTAGTGTTTCAGGATGTGAAGTAGCATTGTAAAGACAATTGTAGTGTTTCAGGATGTGAAGTATGTGTATTTGTATTGATATTTATTATGGATCCCCATTAGATCCTGCCAAAGCATCAGCTACTCTTCCTGGGGTCCAGCAAAATTAAGGCAGTTTATACAATTTTAAAAACATTACAATATAATCACATATTTCACAACACACTTTGTGACCTCAGGCCCCTACTCCACCACTACCACAGATCTACAACACACTGTGTGTCCTCAGGCCCCTCCTCCACCACTACCACATATCTACAACACACAGTGTGCCCTCAGGCCCCTCCTCCACCACTACCACATATATACAACACACTGTGTGCCCCCTGGCCCCTCCTACACCACATATCTACAACACACTGTGTGCCCTCAGGCCCCTCCTCCACCACTACCACATATCTAAAACACACGTGTGCCCTCAGGCCCTTCCTCCACCACTACCACATATCTACAACACACTGTGTGCCCTCAGGCCCCTCCTCCACCACTACCACATATCTACAACACACTGTGTGCCCTCAGGCCCCTACTCCACCACTACCACATATCTACAGTACTAAATCCATGTGTACGTATAGTGTGTATGTTATCGTGTGTGTGTGTGTGTGTGTGTGTGTGTGTTTAGGACCTGCCTTGTTGTTAGTGTTGTTAAGAAGGTAGAAACTAGAGCCTGTAGGACCTGCCTTGTTGATAGTGTTGTTAAGAAGGTAGAAACTAGAGCCTGTAGGACCTGCCCTGTTGATAGTGCTGTTAAGAAGGTAGAAACTAGAGCCTGTAGGACCTGCCTTGTTGATAGTGTTGTTAAGAAGGTAGAAACTAGGGCCTGTAGGACCTGCCTTGTTGATAGTGTTGTTAAGAAGGTAGAAACTAGGGCCTGTAGGACCTGCCTTGTTGATAGTGCTGTTAAGAAGGCAGAGCATCACTTTATTATGGACAGACTTCTCCCCATCTTAGCTACTGTTGTATCAATATGTTTTGACCATGACAGTTTACAATCCAGGGTTACTTCAAGCAGTTTAGTCATCTCAACTTGCTCAATTTCCACATTATTTATTACAAGATTGAGTTGAGGTTTAGGGTTTAGTGAGTGTTTTGTTCCAAATACGATGCTTTTAGTTTCATACATATTTAGGGCTAACTTATTCCTTGCCACCCACTCTGAAACTAACTGCAGCTCTTTGTTAAGTGTTGCAGTCATTTGAGTTGCTGTGGTAGCTGACGTGGTTAGTGTTGAGTCATCCGCATACACAGACACTCTGGCTTTCCTCAAAGTCAGTGGCATGTCGTTAGTAAAGAATTATAAAAAGCAAGGGGCTTTGTTTAACAGTATAACACTGTTTCCGGATGTAAAGTATCATGTTAAATAGTATAATACTGGTTCAGTATGTAAAGTATCATATTAACAGTATAATACTGGTTCAGTATGTAAAGTATCATATTAACAGTATAATACTGGTTCAGTATGTAAAGTATAATGTTAAAGAGTATAATACTGGTTCAGTATGTAAAGTATAATTTTAAATAGTATAATACTGGTTCAGGATGTAAAGTATAATTTTAAATAGTATAATACTGGTTCAGTATGTAAAGTATCATATTAACAGTATAATACTGGTTCAGTATGTAAAGTATCATGTTAAAGAGAATAATACTGGTTCAGTATGTAAAGTATCATATTAACAGTATAATACTGGTTCTGTATGTAAAGTATCATGTTAAAGAGAATAATACTGGTTCAGGATGTAAAGTATAATTTTAAATAGTATAATACTGGTTCAGTATGTAAAGTATCATATTAACAGTATAATACTGGTTCAGTATGTAAAGTATCATGTTAAAGAGAATAATACTGGTTCAGTATGTAAAGTATCATATTAACAGTATAATACTGGTTCAGTATGTAAAGTATAATTTTAAATAGTATAATACTGGTTCAGGATGTAAAGTATAATTTTAAATAGTATAATACTGGTTCAGTATGTAAAGTATCATGTTAAAGAGTATAATACTGGTTCAGTATGTAAAGTATCATGTTAAAGAGTATAATACTGGTTCAGTATGTAAAGTATAATTTTAAATAGTATAATACTGGTTCAGGATGTAAAGTATAATTTTAAATAGTATAATACTGGTTCAGTATGTAAAGTATCATATTAACAGTATAATACTGGTTCAGTATGTAAAGTATCATATTAACAGTATAATACTGGTTCAGTATGTAAAGTATCATGTTAAAGAGAATAATACTGGTTCAGGATGTGAAGTATCAAATTGCAGTTTAGTCATGGTTGTGGATGGTAAATTCTTGTTTCTTGGAGAGGGGGAGATGTAGTAGGATGGCCCTTGTACCTATGTTTGACATGCGCAGACCAGGCCAGTAAACCTCGTTGTCGTGCCTCCTTATTTTAGATAATACTACAGTGCACATCCTATCCTAGTAGCCAGCCTGTACATGCCACCTCACAAATGCAGATATGCAGTGTGTTTCGGTGATTTTACTGCCAGCTAGCTACTTCACATGCTGATATAGACAATGGTATTATTGTGTGCAGCTACATTTGCTAACTAGATACCTGTCTAGCTAGCCATCCAGCCCAGGGAGAGAGTACACTCATTCTTTCTCTCTAAAGCATTTATAAGCATTCATAGATGGTCCCCTCCCAGGTGAGCGCCACCACTAAGTGGTAGAAGTCTAATAAGTCTAGAAGTCTGATAAGAAGGCAGCCCAGACCAGACCATGGTGATTAAGAGGGTGTGATATCTTATCTCACTCCCACTGGTCTTCCAGGAACTATGATCAGCTTAAAACATGTACTGTATGGCCATTACTCATCAGCTCTTTTACATGGTCTCACTAAAGCAAAGAATGACAGAGAATTTTGAGGATAGGGTTAGATGAGACATACAATGACAAGTATTAAGAAGAAGGGGTTGAGGAGGAGAATCTGGAGTGGACTGGGTTGAAACATCCAGGCATGGTTGATTTAGAAATATCAAGAAATAAACAGAGTTGAATCACTTCCTATTGGATAAACTCTTAGCAGATAGATTGGAATTTGTTTATAGGAAGTGAGACTTTAAGATGAGGGCGTTGAAACCCCAACATGAAGTCAACGAGCAGCAGCGCTGCAGAGAAACACAGCCCACGCCTGGTATCAGAACCCAACGCAACACTAGTCAACACAGGGAAACTGATTGAGATAAGGGCTTGTATAGAGGAGCATTAGGACAGGAAGCAGCCATTTTAAACTGCCTTGTTATCACAGCTGCACAGTTGTCAGATCCAAGATCACATTTTGACCCTGCCATCCCCAAATGAAAAAGAGAAAATAAGAAAATATATTTTTTAAACTTCATTTTAGGTAGAACATTTCAAATTTTTTTTACTTTTCATGAAAAGAAAGAACCAGGAGTTGGATTGAACAAGAAAACAACACCGTGCTGCTCACACACCTCTTTTAAAAACGTTTTATTGTAATCGTTAACATTTATTCTCCATAACAAATTAAAGCATGCGTCTCTGTTCATTAATTGGTTGGCGATGGAAGGCGGGACTTCTTCAGCATTCGGTTGGGGTTTGGTTGAGAGAGTTCATGGTTAACAAGAGTGTTGCTATGGTCTCTAAACTTGTTGCCTAGTAATTTGTAACTCAGCATCCAATCAGTGCTTTATGATCTTCCCATCTGTCAGTGTGGATTCTTTTCCATATTGCTTGCTGAATGATGCAGATCCTGGGATTAAACTTCTGAACTGATTTACAACACAATACGTACATGGCTACGTGTGTCTCCACTTCCCATGTAAAATGGTGGACGTAAGATGATGAATCGTAGACTTTAATGTGGCCTTTCGAAACAGATGCAGGCTGAACCGTCTACCTCTAACACCCTCAAACTCAACTCTGGACCTCGAAGCCGGGTCCACTGCATTTTTTTCGTGCTTCCCCTCTAATCAGGGACTGATTTAGACCTGGTGGGTGAAGTTAAATATCAGGTGGAACATAAGAGCAGCAGACTCCGGACCTTGTAGGGTAAGGATTGAATACCCCATCAAGAAGGTAGAAATAACACGTGGAGATGGGAATCAGAGAAATTATATTTTCTGACATTCACGAGAAGTGGATTAACGTAAGCAGTTTGTTCTACAGTGGGTTGGTACCAACAGAAAGCTTTGAGGGAACATTTTCTAAAATGCAAAGTAAAATACAAGTCCATCAGCCAATTGTGAGTTTCTATGGACACTTTTCTCTGAATCCTAACTTGAAAAATTACTGTGTAACTCATTAACACTAAAATTCACAGACCCCAACCCTAAAATATACAAACCCAAACCCTAAAATGTACAAACCCAAACACTAAAATATACAAACCCAAACCCTAAAATATACAAACCCTAACCTAAAATATACAAACCCTAACCCCAACACTGAAATTCACTAACCCAAACTCCAACCCTAAAATGTACAAACTCCAACCATGAAATATACAAACTCCAACCCTGAAATATACAAACTCCAACCCTGAAATATACAAACTCCAACCCTGAAATATACAAACTCCAACCCTGAAATATACAAACCCCAACCCTGAAATATACAAACTCAAACCCTAAAATGTACTAACCCAAACCCTAAAATGTACTAACCCAAACCCTAAAATGTACTAACCCCAACCCTAAAATGTACTAACCCAAACCCTAAAATGTACAAACCCCAACCCTGAAATAAACAAACCAAAACCCTAAAATCTGTATGGATGTCATATTAGGAATCATCCCTTGGTGGTTTTGTATGGACCAGTCTGACCGTACGAACACAGTATTGCTTTTCACAATGATTTAAATAGGAACCATTGGTAAAGAATGACTGAAATGAGACTCTCTTCAAATGATAGCCCTCCTCATTAACCTTATCTAATCAACAATCCAAATAGCTGACTTGAAAGAAAACAATTTATTTGGAGCTATTAATATACTGCCTGCCCAGAGACTAAATAATGACATTTCTCCAGAACTGCTGTATTTCAGCTTGGTCTGATCTGAGCGAGGCGCTCTCAGAATAATGTAATGCATGAAACTAGTCCCGAAATGTCAGAGTTACAACATCTGTTACTGCACACATTGCCGCAGGAAGTAGGGGCACTGAAGCAGGAAGTAGGGGCACTGAAGGTGCTGCAGCACCCCTGATAAATGTAAATAATGTTTCCAAAATTATGTATTTACTCCTGTCTGAACACAGACTGAATTTGGGCAGCACACACACCAAATATCAAACATCTTCTTGCATTTTGGTCAAATATATCCATAGAACCCAGCTAGCACATAATGTTCTGAGAACCATCCCAGTTAGCACATAATGCAATTATATCCTTCCTGTTTGGCCCTGTCCGGGGGTGTCCTCGGATGGGGCCACAGTGTCTCCTGACCCCTCCTGTCTCAGCCTCCAGTATTTATGCTGCAGTAGTTTATGTGTCGGGGGGCTAGGGTCAGTTTGTTATATCTGGAGTACTTCTCCTGTCCTATTCGGTGTCCTGTGTGAATCTAAGTGTGCGTTCTCTATTTCTCTCCTCTCCTCCTATCTTTCTTTCTCTCTCTCGGAGGACCTGAGCCCTAGGACCATGCCCCAGGACTACCTGACATGATGACTCCTTGCTGTCCTTAGTCCACCTAGCCGTGCTGCTGCTCCAGTTTCAACTGTTCTGCCTTATTGTTATTCGACCATGCTGGTCATTTATGAACATTTGAACATCTTGGCCATGTTCTGTTATAATCTCCACCCGGCACAGCCAGAAGAGGACTGGCCACCCCACATAGCCTGGTTCCTCTCTAGGTTTCTTCCTAGGTTTTGGCTTTCTAGGGAGTTTTTCCTAGCCACCGTGCTTCTACACCTGCATTGCTTGCTGTTTGGGGTTTTAGGCTGGGTTTCTGTACAGCACTTTGAGATATCAGCTGATGTACGAAGGGCTATATAAATAAATGTGATTTGATTTGATTTGATAATGTTCTGAGTACCATCCCATCTCGCACATAATGTTCTGAGAACCATCCCAGTTAGCACATAATGTTCTGAGAACCATCCCTTCTAACACATAACGTTCTGAGACCCATATGTTTCTTAGATCTTGGTGAGAGCATGATTATCCTATGGTTATTTTGCATACAACCTTCCCGTAACCTTTCCTTCAGGTTTCCTCATTGTTTGATGTAAATTCACGTTCTCTAAATGTTCCTGGGAACATTAAGAAACAACATTCTTCTGTGGGAATTCCAATACTTCAGCATAACGTTTTCTACAGGTTTCCTCATGGTTCTCAGAACGTTAAAACAACTTTCCATTAAAAACCACAAGAAAAAAATGTGTAATGTTCAAATAACGTTCTATGAATGTTATGTAAAACCTCTTAAAGCTAAGGGGCTTTTCACTTTTGGATAAATAGCGTGCCCAATTTCAACTTCCTGCTACTCATGCCAAGAATATAAGATATGCATATTATTCATAAATTTGGATAGAAAACACTCTGAAGTTTCTAAAACTGTTTGAATCATGTCTGTGAGTATAACAGAACTTATGTAGCAGGCAAAACCCCGAGGACTAACTGTTCAGAATATATAGTTTTTCCCCCTCTCTGTTCCCTATATTGTCTTTGCCATTGGATATTTAATAGGAACCTATTTTCAGTTCCTACCGCTTCCACTGGATGTCGCCAGTCCTTGGAATATGGTTGAGGTTATTCCTTTGTGCTATGAAGAAGTAGGCCAACTCGGAACTGGGGACACTTTTGTGAGTTGCGCAAGACATGAAAAGCAGTGCTGGTTTCTTTTCTTTCCTGTATTGAATACAGATTGCCCAGTCTACAATTTGATTGATTATTAACATTTAAAAATACCTAACGTTGTATTACAAAAGTAGTTTGGAATATTTTGGCAAAGTTTATAGGCAACTTTTGAAATATTTTGTAGTGACGTTGCGTTTTTGTAAGCTCTTTTTTTCTGGATCAAACGCACTTTAGAAATTGACATTTTTGAAGTATATGGATGGAATTAATCGAACAAAAGGACCAATTGTGATGTTTATGGGACATATTGGAGTGCCAACAAAAGAAGCTCGTCAAAGGTAATGCATGTTTTATATTTTATTTCAGCGTTTTGTGTAGCGCCTGCTATGCTAGCTTCTTTGTTTACTGCTGGTGCAGATGGTGCAGGCTATCAGATAATGGCTTCTTATGCTTACGCCGAAAAGCATTTTTAAAATCTGACATGTTGGCTGGATTCACAACGAGTGTCACTTTAATTGAGTATCTTGCTTGTGTGATTTAATGAAAGTTTTGAATTTTATAGCATTTTATGTGAATCTGGCGCTCTGCATTTCCCCCAGCAATTGGCCAGTTGAGACGCTAGCGTCTCCCCTATCCATAATTAAAAACATATACATTCCGTTCTCAGAATCAACTAAACTCTGTCATTTCCTCTATCTTGTTAAAGTGTGTTTCAGGTGTGTTGGCCTCGCCCACTGATTGGCCACATCATATCTTAATGAGTGCTTGTTTCCTTTGAAGCAGTGTCTGTTTGAATAGACTAAATAACTAAATAACAACATCCTGTGGAGCACTGGACTAATTCCACGGATAGAGAGAAGAAGATCACAGGTGTGATTCTCACTGATGCCATGCTACTGTAAAATAACACATGTGTTTACATGATTAACGATGAAGCAAATGAATGTCTGTGACCTATCTTTGTTTGACGTTCAAAACAGCTAACCTAAGCTAGCAGTGTTATTAATATTCTTATAGAAACATGTTCTCAGAATGTATTTACCTTCAGATAACTTATCTTTTTTTTTGTTCTAAGAACTTGATTAAAACTTCCCCAGAATAACTTCTTGTTGAACCACAGAAAAACTCTCTCAGAACCTCCCTGCAACATAAACATTTACATTCCCCCCAAAAAAAGGCAAAATGTTCACTTCCACTCTCAGAACTTAAAAAAAAAAAAAATGTTTCAACTTCCTGTTAGGACAAATGATAAATAAAGGATAAATAAATAACGTTGGGAAATGTATGCCTTCATTCCCAGAACCAATGGGAAACCGAACCCCCAACACAAAACATCTTCCAAAATAAAATAAATGTTTATTTGTCACAGGTGCCGAGTACAGCAGGTGCAGACCTAACCGTGAAAAGTTTACTTTACGAGCCATTAACCAACAATGCAGAGTAAGAGAATATCTGCTAAATTAACTAAAGTTTTTTTTAAAAAGTAACACTTTAAAATAACAATAACGAGGTACAGAGTCAAGGTGCGGGGATACAAGTTAGTCCAGGTAATTGATGTCATGTACATGTAGGTAGGGGTAAAGATTTTTCACACACTGATTTCACACACATAGATTTTTATTGACTGTACGCTTGTTTATTCCATGTGTAACTCTGTTGTTGTTTTTGTCACACTGCTTTGCTTTATCTTGGCCAGGGTCGCTGTTGTAAATGAGAACTTGTTCTCAACTGGCCAACTGGTTGAATAAAGACGAAATAAAATAAAAACATAGAATAAAAAGAGACAAGGCATAGAAAATAAACAGTGAGTAGCAGCAGCGTAAAAAAGAGGGTATATGTAAATAGTCTGGGTAGCCAGTAATCAGGGCACAGGGTAGCCTAGTGGTTAGAGTGGTGGACTTGTAACTGAAAGGTTGCAAGTTCAAATCCCTGAGCTGACAAGTTACAAATCTGTTGTTCTGCCCCTGAACAGGCAGTTAACCCACTGTTCCTAGGCTGTCATTGAAAATAAGAATTTGTTCTTAGCTAACTTGCCTAGTAAAATAAATAAATTAACTGTTCATTTGGGGGTAGGAGCTTTTTGGACCTAGACTTGGTGCTCCGGTACCACTTGCCGTGCGGTAGCGGAGAGAGCATTCTGTGACTCCTGCCGGCTATGATTGCACAACAGATTCCTTGCGTGACCCTAACAGCATACCCAGTGAGGCTTTGACAATATGATAATGTTCCAATCACACTCTTCATAATGTGAGAGAGCTGAGTTCGAGGTTCGTTCAGTCATTGTTACTCCACTTTAACCCAGGCTAACAAAACCCTCGTCTTTGTTGTTTTGTTTCGGTCACGATGTGTCTCTGTTGTTGTTGTGAAACCAATGACAGGTACGAGAGGGGAACAAAGATGGAGGTCACAGACCCTATCAGGTTGTGAGAATTTGGCCGGCCGTCAGGTCTGTTTATTATTAGAAAATATACCTCATAGAGCAAAGGCTCTCAAACCTCTCCTCGGTGACACCCCAACCATTCCAGGTATTTTACCTCTTCCACAGGTAGTACACCTAATTCAACTAACCATCAATCCCTTGACTAGATGAATCAGGTAAGTTAGTTCAAGGAGAGGTTTGAGGAACAATGTCACAGAGTGTGAGAAGTAACGGACAGAGATCTGATTGCCTGCAGGGTCTCTTTTCTTTATGGTTATTTGAAAGGTGAAAGGTCAGGCCCACTCAGGGGCAGATGGGTTTTTATTTAATTAACTCTGTGGGAACACCTGGGGCTACGAAGTGTGTGTGTGTGTGTGTGACTGTTACCTCACCTGCCATCCCTAAGATAAGATCTGTGTTCCAATAAGAGTTCAGAGGTCAGTGAGAGAGTGGCCTTCAGGCTGTGTGCTGACAGCAGAATGAGCAGCTGTCACGTTGTCGTGACAACTTATTTCTTCTTTGTGGAGCATTTAATGTTTTCCTTAAGCGTCACCATGTGTCTGTAGAACGCTTCATTCACTAACTCCCATCAATCTGTTTTTACTTAATTAATAGTAAAAAAGGTGATAGTTTTCAGTTTGATGTTTTGATTTGGAAAACAAATACATTGAATATGCCCTCACTTTGATTTAAGACGGTACTGCAGTAGAATCTGGCTGCAGACGCAACCCACTGTGTGGCCTGTAGACAGTGAAATGTCCTGCCACCATTGAGGATCACGCTCAGGTCGCCTCTCCAGACATGGGAGTCAGAGGGTCTCTGATCCTAGCTGCCTGCCAGGCTCCACCACCTCTAGACCCTCCAGACTTCCAGACCCTCTAACCACATGGTAGGGTTGGCCAGGACAGGGTAGGGCTGGGCAGGGTGACAACCAATAGCAGGCAGAGGCAGGAGCCATGGGTCAGGGGCTGGCACTGTCCACAAGCTCTCCCCAACCCACCAACCCTGTAACCTCCTCAGCACCCCCAAATGATTTCCTGACCATTTCTGAACAGTCTTACAGGTTCCTGTCATAGCTCCGGCTTATGATTCCATTTAAATGGTTATATTTTCACAATGGTATTCTTGCATTTCCAAAGCAGTATTCAGGCATCCTCACAACAGCAGTATGTTTTCAGGCATCTTCATAACAGCAGTATTCAGGCATCCTCACAACAGCAGCAGCATTCAGACATCCTCACAACAGCAGCAGTATTCAGGCATCCTCACAACAGCAGCAGTATTCAGGCATCCTCACAACAGCAGCAGCATTCAGGAATCCTCACAACAGCAGCAGTATTCAGGCATCCTCACAACAGCAGCAGTATTCAGGCATCCTCACAACAGCAGCAGTATTCAGGCATCCTCACAACAGCAGCAGCATTCAGGAATCCTCACAACAGCAGCAGCATTCAGGCATCCTCACAACAGCAGCAGCATTCAGGCATCCTCACAACAGCAGTATTCAGGCATCCTCACAACAGCAGCAGCATTCAGGCATCCTCACAACAGCAGCAGCATTCAGGCATCCTCACAACAGCAGTATTCAGGCATCCTCACAACAGCAGCAGTATTCAGGCATCCTCACAACAGCAGCAGCATTCAGGCATCCTCACAACAGCAGTATTCAGGCATCCTCACAACAGCAGCAGCATTCAGGCATCCTCACAACAGCAGTATTCAGGCATCCTCACAACAGCAGCAGCACTCAGGCATCCTCACAGCATCAGCACTCAGGCATCGTCACAGCAGCAGCACTCAGGCATCCTCACAGCAGCAGCACTCAGGCATCATCACAGCAGCAGCACTCAGGCATCCTCACAGCAGCAGCACTCAGGCATCCTCACAGAAGCAGCACTCAGGCATCCGCACAGCAGCAGCACTCAGGCATCCACACAGCAGCAGCACTCAGGCATCCACACAGCAGCAGCACTCAGGCATCCTCACAGCAGCAGCACTCAGGCATCCTAATAGCAGCAGCACTCAGGCATCCTCATAGCAGCAGCACTCAGGCATCCTCATAGCATCAGCACTCAGGCTTCGTCACAGCAGCAGCACTGAGGCATCCTCATAGCAGCAGCACTCAGGCATCCTCATAGCATCAGCACTCAGGCATCCTCACAACAGCAGCATTCAGGCATCCTCACAACAGCAGTATTCAGGCATCCTCACAACAGCAGTATTCAGGCATCCTCACAACAGTATTATTCAGGCATCCTCACAACAGCAGTATTCAGGCATCCTCACAACAGCAGTATTCAGGCATCCTCACAACAGCAGCAGCATTCAGGCATCTTCACAACAGCAGCAGTATTCAGGCATCCTCACAACAGCAGTATGTTTTCAGGCATCCTCACAACAGCAGTATTCAGGCATCCTCACAACAGCAGCAGCATTCAGGCATCCTCACAACAGCAGCAGTATTCAGGAATCCTCACAACAGCAGCAGCATTCAGGCATCCTCACAACAGCAACAGCATTCAGGCATCCTCACAACAGCAGCAGTATTCAGGCATCCTCACAACAGCAGCAGCATTCAGGCATCCTCACAACAGCAGTATTCAGGCATCCTCACAACAGCAGCAGTATTCAGGCATCCTCACAACAGCAGCAGCATTCAGGCATCCTCACAACAGCAGCAGCATTCAGGCATCCTCACAACAGCAGTATTCAGGCATCCTCACAACAGCAGCAGCACTCAGGCATCCTCATAGCAGCAGCACTCAGGCATCCTCATAGCATCAGCACTCAGGCATCGTCACAGCAGCAGCACTCAGGCATCCTCATAGCAGCAGCACTCAGGCATCCTCATAGCATCAGCATTCAGGCATCCTCACAGCAGCAGCACTCAGGCATCCTCACAACAGCAGCACTCAGGCATCCACATAGCAGCAGCACTCAGGCATCCTCATAGCAGCAGCACTCAGGCATCCTCATAGCATCAGCACTCAGGCATCCTCACAGCAGCAGCACTCAGGCATCCTCACAACAGCAGCACTCAGGCATCCTCATAGCAGCAGCACTCAGGCATCCTCATAGCAGCAGCACTCAGGCATCCTCACAACAGCAGCACTCAGGCATCCTCATAGCATCAGCACTCAGGCATCCTCACAGCAGCAGCACTCAGGCATCCTCACAACAGCAGCACTCAGGCATCCTCATAGCAGCAGCACTCAGGCATCCTCACAGCAGCAGCACTCAGGCATCCTCACAGCAGCAGCACTCAGGCATCCTCATAGAAGCAGCATTCTAGCATTCTCACACCCACTCGTCTTGTAAAACCTCTTTTAGTGAGGACTGCAGGGCTTGGTCAAGGTTGTTTTAACCCGTCCTTTACAGAGATGGACAGAGGCTGAGTGTAAGGTGAGTAATCGCCGTAGAGCGCAGCAGATGGCCTCTTGGTAAAACAGGGTGCAATTTTGTTTAAAAGAGGTCAGCTGTGTTCACTCTCCACTTACTGAGCACAGCAGGCCTTCTATCCTATTGGTTCTTCTATTCTCCCCTCTTTTATTAATTATAAAGAGGGAATGGAAAGACAAAGGACAAGAAAATGTAGTTCCAACCGATGAAATCAAAATGAGAGGAGGGTAAAAGGGTATTGATGGAATTACAAACTCTGAGACCACCTTTAACCTCTTCCCATGACTCATCCCACCCACACAAGGTTTCTATGACTCCTCCCACACGCACAAGGTTTCCATGACTCCTCCCACCCGCACAACTTTTCCATGACTCCTCCCACCCACACAAGGTTTCCATAACTCCTCCCACCCACACAAGCTTTCCATGACTCCTCCCACACGCACAAGGTTTCCATGACTCCTCCCAACCACACAAGGTTTCCATGACTCCTCCCACCCGCACAAGGTTCCCATGACTCCTCCCACCCACACAAGGTTTCCATGACTCCTCCCACCCACACAAGGTTTCCATGACCCCTCCCACCCACACAAGGTTCCCATGACTCCTCCCACCCACACAAGGTTTCCATGACTCCTCCCACCCACACAAGGTTTCCATGACTCCTCCCACCCACACAAGGTTCCCATGACTCCTCCCACCCACACACGGTTCCCATGATTCCTCCCACCCACACAAGGTTTCCTTGACTCCTCCCACCCACACAAGGTTTCCATGACTCCTCCAACCCACACACGGTTTCCATGACTCTTCCCAACCACACAAGGTTTCCATGACTCCTCCCACCCACACAAGGTTTCCATGACTCCTCCCAACCACACAAGGTTTCCATGACTCCTCCCAACCACACAAGCTTTCCATGACTACTCCATCCCACACAAGGTTTCTATGACTACTCCCACCCACACAAGGTTTCCATGACTCCTCCCACCCACACAAGGTTCCCATGACTCCTCCCACCCACACAAGGTTTCCATGACTCCTCCCACAAGCACAAGGTTTCCATGACTCCTCCCACCCGCACAAGTTTTCCATGACTCCTCCCATCCACACAAGGTTTCCATGACTCCTCCCACCCACACAAGGTTTCCATGACTCCTCCCACCCACACAAGGTTCCCATGACTCCTCCCACCCACACAAGGTTTCCATGACTCCTCCCACCCACACAAGGTTCCCATGACTCCTCCCACCCACACAAGGTTTCCATGACTCCTCCCACCCACACAAGGTTTCCATGACTCCTCCCACCCACACAAGGTTCCCATGACTCCTCCCACCCACACAAGGTTCCCATGACTCCTCCCACCCACACAATGTTTCCTTGACTCCTCCCACCCACACAAGGTTTCCATGACTCCTCCAACCCACACAAGGTTTCCATGACTTCTCCTAACCACACAAGGTTTCCATGACTCCTCCCACCCACACAAGGTTTCCATGACTCCTCCCAACCACACAAGGTTTCCATGACTCCTCCCAACCACACAAGCTTTCCATGACTACTCCATCCCACACAAGGTTTCTATGACTACTCCCACCCACACAAGGTTTCCATGACTCCTCCCACCCACACAAGGTTTCCATGACTCCTCCCAACCACACAAGGTTTCCATGACTCCTCCCAACCACACAAGCTTTCCATGACTACTCCATCCCACACAAGGTTTCTATGACGACTCCCACCCACACAAGGTTTCCATGACTCCTCCCACCAACACGTTTCCATATAAAAATCATGAACACTTCCTGCGGTGTGGAATCCACATCTGTGTTCACATGGATTTGTAGAATCCATGCTGAACAGTGTGTTGGCTTCAGGAGGTCAGTGGTGTTATAACTTTACTGTGTGACTCAGTAAAAACCTCAGTAAAATTGATGTTTGACCTTCCATTCAAATGTTAATGTAAAAAAAAGGTCCTGAGGGTGAAGGAGAGCCTTCTTGCAGACCGTGAATGGAGAAAATGTGGAGCAAAGTGTTTTTTTGTGTTTGTTGAAAGTTTGTGGGTGTTAAATTGCAATTAACATTCGATTAACATTTGATTTGACTATAACATGCTCCGAATACAACACGTGAAATGCTAACTTTATACAAGCCCTTTAACCAACAATGCAGTTAAGAAAAATACTCCCCCCCCCAAAATTTTTTTTTATAAAAGTAAAAAAAATAATTAAATAGCAGTAGTAAAATAACAATAGCGAGACTGTATACAGGGGGTACCAGTACAGAGTCAACGTGCAGGTATTACACTGTCAGAGGACATTAGTGTATCATATGTTTTCAGAGGTGGAATGGAATGGTGCCAGAGAATAACGCTCGTGTCCCCAACCGATCGTATTTTTTATTTGTTCATTTATTTGCATTGTTTGTAACTTATTTTGTTTTGTACATAATGTTGCCGCTAACGTCTCTTATGACTGAAAATAGCTTCTGGACATCAGGACTGCGATCACTCACCACGGACTGGCTGAATCCTTTTTTGTCCTCTAACGAGTCTGACGAGCCCGACGTGAACGATGTACTGCTTTCTCGGGAACAGGCTTAAATCCCCGTGAATTGCGTGAAGAGGAGGCAGAGAAAAAGGGTCCAGAGGGCCTTCTGAGAATTCACAGGCGATCGAATAAAACCCCCCACTTCCTTATATTCTGCGAGCAAAAGTTAAATCTTTGGAGAATAAAATATATGACCTACGCGGAAGATTGAACTACCAACGGGACATTCAAAACAGTAATATCTTATGCTTCACGGAGTCGTGGCTGAACGACAACACTATCAACATACAGCTGGCTGGTTATACGCTGTACCGGCAGGATAGAACAGCGGCGTCTGGTAAGACAAGGGGCCGCAGACTATGTATTTTTGTAAATAACAGCTGGTGCACGATATCTAAGGTAGCCTCGAGCTATTGCTCACCTGAGGTAGAGTATCTCATGATAAGCTGTAGACCACACTATCTACTTAGAGATTTTTCATCTGTATCGTTTGTAGTTGTTTACATACCACCACAGACTGAGGCTGGCATTAAGATAGCATTGAATGAGCTGTATTCCGCCATAAGCAAACAAGAAAACGCCCACACAGAGGCGGCGCTCCTAGTATCCGGGGACTTTAAAGGGAAACTTAAATCTGTTTTAACAAAATTCTATCAGCATATTCAAGGTGTGACCAGAGGGGAAAAAAACTCTGGACCACCTTTACTCCACACACAGACACATACAAAGCTCTCCAACACCCTCCATTTGGCAAATCTGTCCATAATTATATCCTCCTGGTTCCTGCTTACAAGCAAAAATTATAGCAGGAAGCACCAGTGACTAGATCTATAATAAAGTCTTCAGACGAAACAGATGCTAAGCTACAGGACTGTTTTGCTAACACAGACTGGTTCCGGAAGACTGTGAGCTCTCTACAGCCAATGTGAGTAAGACCTTTAAACAGTTCAACATTCACAAGGCAGCGGGGCCAGACGGATTAACAGGACGGATTAACAGGATGTCAGTAAAGTGTCTTCACTGACATTTACAACCTCTCTCTGACCGAGTCTGTAATACCAACATGTTTCAAGCAGACCACCATAGTGCCTGTGCCCAAGAACACTAAGGTAACCTGCCTAAATGTAGCCATGAAGTCTTTTGAATGGTTGGTCATGGCTCACATCAACACCATTATCCCAGAAACCCTAGACCCACTCCAATATGCATACTGCCCCAACAGATCCACAGATGATGCCATCTCTATTGCACTCCACACTGCCCTTTCCCACCTGGACAAAAGGAAAGCCTACATGAGAATGCTTTTCAGTGACTACAGCTCAGTGTTCAACACCATAGTGCCCTCAAAGCTCGTCAATAAGCGAAGGACCCTGGGACTAAAAACCACCCTCTGCAACTGGATCCTGGACTTCCTGACGGGTTGCCCCCAGGTGGTAAGTGTAGGTAACAACACTTCCGCCATGCTGATCCACAATATGGGGGCCCCTCAGGGGTGCATGCTCAGTCCCCTCCTGTACTCCCTGTTCACTCATGACTGCACGGCCAGGCACAACTCCACCACCATCATTAAGTTAGCTAATGACACAACAGTGGTAGGCGACAACGATGAGACAGTCTACATGGAGGAGGTCAGAGACCTGGCAGTGTGGTGCCAGGTCAACAACCTCTCCCTCAACATGATCAAGACAAAGGAGATGATTGTGGACTACAGGAAAAATAGGACCGAGCACACCCCCATTCTCATTAACGGGGCTGCAGTGGAGCGTCCTCATTCTGTCTGGTGAAATCACTGCTGGTAAGGCAACTGCTTGACCTCCAACTTCAAGGCACTACAGAGGGTAGTGCGAACGGCCCAGTACATCACTGCGGCCAAGCTTCCTGCCATCCAGGACCTCTACACCAGGCGCTGTCAGAGGAAGGCCCTAAAAATTGTCAAAGACTCCAGCCACCCTAGTCAATTATTGTTCTCTCTGCTACCGCACGGCAAGCGGCAGCGGAGCGCCAAGTCTAGGTCCAAGATGCTTCTAAAAAGCTTCTACCCCCAAGCCATAAGACTCCTGAACACCTAATCAAATGGCTACCCATACAATTTGCATTCCCCTATTTCGGCTGCCCCCCCTATTTTACACCACTGCTACTCTCTGTTGTTATCATCTATGCATAGTCACTTTAATAACTCTACCTACATGTACATATTACCTCAACTAACCGGTGCCCCCGCTGTATATAGTCTCACTATTGTTATTTTACTGCTGCTCTTTAATTACTTGTTGACTCTGTACCGGTACCCCCCCCCCCCCCCCCCCCCCCCTGTATATAGTCTCACTATTGTTACTTTACTGCTGCTCTTTAATTACTTGTTGACTCTGTACCGGTACCCCCCCCCCCCCCCCCCCCTGTATATAGTCTCACTATTGTTACTTTACTGCTGCTCTTTAATTACTTGTTGACTCTGTACCGGTACCCCCCCCTGTATATAGTCTCACTATTGTTATTTTACTGCTGCTCTTTAATTACTTGTTACTTTTATTTCTTAATCTTATCCATATTTTTTTTAACTGTAAGGTCTACAGCTAATAATACAATTAGATTTGATTTGATCAAGCATAGGTTGTGTGTTAGAAAGTGTGTGTTTAAAGTTTTGATGAATGGTAAGCTGAGTGTATACACAGAAACCCTGTTCTGAATCTCTAATGTCAGAACACCTTTCCTAAGTCCCAAAACACACACTGCCTCAACTCTGTTTCCATGAACCTACAATCTTCAAGTCCAATCCCCATTTCACTCAGACGTGTGTCTGCATGTCAATCTGGCCGTGAACACAGTTACCTACCTCTACCTTCCCAAAAATAATACTTAGGGTTAAAAGTTTAAATAGTTAAATCACTCAATTTACTTTTTTGTACTCTGAAAACAAGACAAGACCAAACACAGTGATTAGCGCCAAGCAGGAACGGATTGCTTCCTTTCTACCACGGATTACGGTAGCAATTCAAAAATGCCTCCTCCAATCATTTCCCTGACAGTAAAAATACAGCCGCCGA
Source organism: Oncorhynchus mykiss (assembly GCF_013265735.2). Lineage (NCBI taxonomy): Eukaryota > Metazoa > Chordata > Actinopteri > Salmoniformes > Salmonidae > Oncorhynchus > Oncorhynchus mykiss. The sequence continues at coordinate 78,792,625 of NC_048567.1, read as the reverse complement.
TTATACACACACACACACACACACACACACACACACACACACACACACACACACACACACACGGGCCTACAAGAACACACACACACGGGCCTACAAGAACACACACACACACACGGGCCTACAAGAACACACACACACACACGGGCCTACAAGAACACACACACACACACGGGCCTACAAGAACACACACACAGGCCTTGAATATACACAGTCCATACCTGGGTGGATGGATTACATTCTAAACATTAGAATTATGGTTTAAGGCACGTTTTGGCTGCAAACAAGGGCAGGTGTGATGTGACAGTTTCCCTCATTACATTTCCACACCGGGTCTGACCAAACGAGGACAAATTAGCTTCTCCCTCCTTAGCAGTCACCATAAAAGAGGAAACGTCAACTTGCCTCGTCAAAATTTCACACAAAAATAAAGAATGACCTCCAGGCCGCCCTTTCCAATTCCTCTGCCTGTCTCGACCCCCCCCCATCACAATTGCATCATGGGTAAACCAGCTTCAGATTATCGAATGTTTTTCTTCGACATCCATCCCCTGTCATTATCCAACTCTGAACAGGAAATGGTATTTTTCTCAATTATCCTTGGTGTCACGTACTTGTACAGCCTTTATCAAGAAGGCTGACTATGCTGTAGGGGGAAATTACCTCTTAATCATGTAGGGATGATGATGTCATCTCCTTAAATGACTCTATCCTTTTAACAGTGATCTCAACATGTCCTCATGCCATTAAAGGTTAATACTATGACGAAGACTTTATGAGGAAGCAGAATAATCAACAGGGCTCGGCAGAAACACTAACTGTGCAACCGTCAGGGATTCATTCTTAGGAAATGGCTTATCTTTAGAAATTATTGTCGTTCAGGTAATGTGTCTACGATTTACGGAACAATATCAGAACGTGATAAAGAGTTTACAACCTGATGCAATTTTTTACTTACGCATTACGAGCAAAACAAATGACTTGATACAGTATTTGTTTAATAAAGGAGGACCTTAAAATAAAATGAAAATGACAGAATATTCAAGATGAATCTTTTTTATCCACGCCCCAGCATGTATCTCCATCTCTCACATTAAAGCACAGTGAAAGAACCATCAATGCACACAAAGGGAAGCCACCACACAGCCATACATTATGAGCATGAGATGTATGATTTATTAGCTTTAGTGCTAGCTAGGCTAAAACTAGGTCACCGATGACTGCCTGCTAGCTGGCATGCTAATGGTTTGTTTATACTGCGTGTGGAGGGCTACTGGGTAAATAATCCACCCTGAGCACTGGGGACGGACAAGGGCTTGCCGCCTGGAAAAGGCACAACCAGAACCGGCCCACTGGGCACAACTAGAACCGGCCCACTGGGCACAGCTAGAACCGGCCCACTGGGGAAAGACTGGTTGAATCAGTGTTTCTTACCACATCATTTCAACCGGGAAAAAAAATGCATGTGATGAAGTTGAATCAAAGTAGAAAACGGATTGGATTTGCAGAAATTTTTTTTTTTAACCTAATTCCAAAGACGTTGTGTCATTTGTTGTTGATTTCACGTTGAATTCATGAAAACTAGATGTTGCACCGATGTCTGTGCCCAGTTGGAAGGGGTGCCGTTTGACTCACAACACCTCCCCGTTCAGAGTTAACACCTAGAGGTTTAACAGAAGGGCTCATCTCGCTAGTTTATCTTGGAGCATGTTGAGTGTAAAAAGTTGAAAGTGGAGAAGAGGAGTTTTCACCGTTGTTAATTAAGGTGAGAAATTGAGTCCCGAAACCAATTTACAGCTCCTGTCAGTGGCATTAAAGTCACATGCCAAAACAGTGTTGCTTCCCCCCCCCCCACCCTGTTTTTCTATCTCACTACTTCTTTTCCTCCCCCTTTCCCCTTCTCCCATTCTCTCACCCTGGGGTCTTGTACGTGTTTCTAAAACAGTGCTAAGGATATTCAGCGAGGTGTCTCACATTTTAATTAACTCCCTGTGTTCCTTTTTTTCTGAGGCACTGAACGAAAATGTCCTGTCTTCGGCGGTAAAAATCCACAGTAACCCTTCATTAAAATCTGATGATTGTAAATGTTTTCTCCAAGCTTAGCTCAATAGCTATTACGGTTATTGTGCATTGATTGTCATGAACTTTGATGCTTGGAAGATGCTGTCCCCATGATTGAAAAATTATGTCTCCATACAAAAGGATGTCCTTTAGAATTCTCTTGTGGAAGCAGAAGGATGTCCTTTAGAATTCTCTTGTGGAAGCAGAAGGATGTCCTTTAGGATTCTCTTGTGGAAGCAGAAGGATGTCCTTTGGGATTCTCTTGTGGAAGCAGAAGGATATCCTTTAGGATTCTCTTGTGGAAGCAGAAGGATGTCCTTTAGGATTCTCTTGTGGAAGCAGAAGGATGTCCTTTAGAATTCTCTGGTGGAAGCAGAAGGATGTCCTTTAGGATTCTCTTGTGGAAGCAGAAGGATGTTCTTTAGAATTCTCTTGTGGAAGCAGAAGCATGTCCTTTAGAATTCTCTTGTGGAAGCAGAAGGATGTACTTTAGGATTCTCTTGTGGAAGCAGAAGTGTGTCACCAAGGGACTGTAGCATTACTCTGATACCAACCCAGAGAGAGAGATAGGGGGATATATAGAGAGGATAGAGGGATATATAGAGAGGATAGAGAGGGTAGAGGGATATATAGAGAGGATAGAGAGGATATATAGAGAGGATAGAGAGGATATATAGAGAGGATAGAGGGATATATAGAGAGGATAGAGAGATATATAGAGAGGATAGAGAGGATATAAGGATATATAGAGAGGATAGAGGGATATATACAGAGGATAGAGGGATATATAGAGAGGATAGAGGGATATATAGAGAGGATAGAGGGATATATAGAGAGGATAGAGAGGATAGAGGGATATATAGAGAGTATAGGGTGATATATAGAGAGGATGGAGAGGATAGAGGAATAAATAGAGAGGATAGAGAGGATAGGGGGATATATAGAGAGGATAGAGGGATAGGTAGAGAGGATAGAGGGATATATAGAGAGGATAGATGGATATATAGAGATGATAGAGGTATATATAGAGAGGATAGCGAGGATAGGGGTATATAGAGAGGATAGAGGGATATATAGAGTTATAGAGGGATATATAGAGAGGATAGAGGGATATATATATAGAGTTATAGGGGGATATATAGAGAGGATATAGGGATATAGAGAGGATAGAGAGGATAGAGGGATATATAGAGAGGATAGAGGGATATATAGAGAGGATAGAGAGATATATGGAGAGGATATTGGGATATATAGAGAGGATAGAGAGGATATATAGAGAGGATAGAGAGGATATATAGAGAGGATAGAGGGATATATAGAGAGGATAGAGAGATATATGGAGAGGATAGGGGGATATATAGCGAGGATAGAGGGATATATAGAGAGGATAGGGGGATATATAGAGAGGATAGAGAGGATATAAGGATATATAGAGAGGATAGAGGGATATATACAGAGGATAGAGGGATATATAGAGAGGATAGAGGGATATATAGAGAGGATAGAGGGATATATAGAGAGGATAGAGAGGATAGAGGGATATATAGAGAGTATAGGGTGATATATAGAGAGGATGGAGAGGATAGAGGAATAAATAGAGAGGATAGAGAGGATAGGGGGATATATAGAGAGGATAGAGGGATAGGTAGAGAGGATAGAGGGATATATAGAGAGGATAGATGGATATATAGAGATGATAGAGGTATATATAGAGAGGATAGCGAGGATAGGGGTATATAGAGAGGATAGAGGGATATATAGAGTTATAGAGGGATATATAGAGAGGATAGAGGGATATATAGAGGGATATAGAGGGATATATTGAGAGGATAGAGGGATATAGAGAGGATAGAGAGGATAGAGGGATATATAGAGTTATAAGGGGATATATAGAGAGGATAGAGGGATATATATATAGAGTTATAGGGGGATATATAGAGAGGATATAGGGATATAGAGAGGATAGAGAGGATAGAGGGATATATAGAGAGGATAGAGGGATATATTGCGGGATATAGAGAGGATATAGGGATATATAGAGAGGATAGAGGGACATACAGAGTTATAGAGAGATATACAGAGAGGATAGAGGGATATATAGAGGGATATGGAGAGGATAGAGTGATATAGAATGGTATAGAGAGAGGATAGAGGGATATAGATATGATAGAGTGATATAGAGTGGTATAGAGTAATAGAGGGATATATAGAGAGGATAGAGGGATTTATAGAGGGATATGGAAAGGATAGATGGATATATAGAGGGGTATAGAGAGGATAGAGGGATATATAGAGTTATAGAGGGATATATATAGGGGTAAAGAGAGAAGATAGAGGGGTATAGAGGGGTAAAGAAAGAGTTTAGAGGTGTATAGAGGGTTAAAGAGGGGTATATAGATTTATGGAGGGATATGTACAGGGATATACAGAGGGGTATAGAGAAAGGATAGTGTGGTATAGAGGGGTATAAAGATTTATAGAGGGATATAAGAGGGTATAGAGAGAGGATAGAGAAGTATAGACGGGAATAGAGGGGTATAGAGATGGTAGAGGAATATAGAGGGAGGGTAGAGAGGGGCTAGAGAGATGATAGAGGGGTATAGAGGGGTATAGAGAGATGATTGAGAGGTATAGAGATGATAGAGTGGTGTAGAGGGGTATAGAGATGATAGAGGGGTATATAGAGATGATATAGGGGTATAGAGTGATGATAGAGAGGTATAGTGTGATGATAGAGGGGTATAGAGAGATGATAGAGGGATATAGAGAGACTATAGAGGGGTATAGAGATGATAGAGGGACACAGAGGTGTATAGAGATGATAGAGAGATGATAGAGGGGTATATAGAGAGGATAGAGGGATATAGAGAGATGATAGAGTGATATAGAGATGATAGAGGGGGATAGAGTGATGATAGAGAGGTATAGAGTGATGATAGAGGGACATAGAGTGATGATAGAGGGGTATATAGAGATGATAGAGGGGTATATAGAGATGATAGAGGGGTATAGAGGGGTATAGAGAGACGATAGAGGGACATAGAGATGATAGAGTGATATAGAGGGGTATAGAGAGATGATAGAGGGATATAGAGATGATAGAGAGATGATAGAGCGATGATAGAGGGGTATAGAGAGAGGATAGAGGGATATAGAGAGAGGATAGAGGGATATAGAGTGGTATAGAGATGATAGAGGGATATAGAGATTGTGGAGGGGTATAGAGATGATAGAGTCATACAGAGGGATGTAGAGAGATGATAGAGTGATACTGAGTGGTATAGAGAGAGGGTAGAGGGGTATAGAGAGAGGGTAGATAAAGAGAGATGATAGAGGGGCATAGAGATGATAGAGGGATAAAGAGAGAGATAAGGTTATGGTCATTATTAGGAGTTTTCTCCCACATGCCGTCTTTATCCACAGTGTGTTTAGTGAGAGGCGATGTCATCTGTCCTGCACATTCCCCACAATTTGTCACTGTAGTGTCAATAGTATGGCATGCATAAACCAAGTTCTTTGTAGTATTCTATATATCCATAACCAGGGTAAACAGAACAACGGGCAGATTGCAGGATTTTATACACCTTTCCTCCAGCTACAACAATCAAATGTTTGTTTTCGGACAAGGGGGGGAAATGACAAGGTTGCACGGTTCAACTATTCGGCAGTCTGCTCCGGGATCATTTAAAACACTGGATGGAAAATGGAAATAAGACATCTGCCCCGCCATTAGAGCTGAGAGAGAGAGAGAGAGAGAGAGAGAGAGAGAGAGAGAGAGAGAGAGGGGGGAGGAAGGGAGGGAGGGAAAGAGAGAGAGAGAGAGCAAGAGAGTGCTGAGAGAGAGAGAAAGAGAAAGAGAAAGAGAAAGAGAAAGAGAAAGAGAAAGAGAGAGAGAGAGAGAGAGAGAGAAAGAGAGAGAGAGAGAGAGACAAAGAGAGAGAGAGAGAGAGAGAGAGAGAGAAAGAGACAAAGAGACAGAGAGAGAGAGAGAAAGAGAGAGAGAGAGAGAGACAAAGAGAGAGAGAGAGAGAGAGAGAGAGAGAGAGACAAAGAGAGAGAGAGAGAGAGAGAGAGAGAGAGAGAGAGGGAGGAATGACTCCAACTCCCCCCTCTGTTCCCTTCTAACTCCCCCCGCTCTTTATTTATCTATGTGCTTATCTGGCCTAACTAAACACACAAACCAGATACACTGACCATTGAAAGGCTGAAAGCTGTTTTGCCTTCTTCTCCAGTCCCTCTAATATTACAAAACGTCAACATGGCGGGTTTTGAGTGGCCTGTTAGAGTGCTGCTGTGGCTGCAGTGTTACCAGTACTGTTTACTCAGCACATTGCCTACGGTGGAGGAAGCGCTGGTATGAAGACCAGGGAGCTGCCCGCCTGCAGGATTGTCTTTGGTCTAGCTGGATTCAATGAGCTAAACTGCCATACATTAGGCAAGGGATGGGCATTTGGCACATAGGGGAGAGTACATTTGCATAATGGCTGTGTATACACAGACAGCCCAATTCTGATCTTTTTTTGACAATAATTGGTCTTCTGACCAATCAGATCAGATCTTTTGCTTATAATTGGGCCGGATGTCAGAATGGGCTGCCTGTGTGAACGCAGCCGATATGTCATGAAGGTAAATACAGTTTAGGCAGGGTATCACATCCGTAATGAGCTAAATGGAAACCCTTAAGGTAGACTACCATACAGGTATATGCCTTGATCCTTTCTGCCCCGTAGATAGAGCTAACTAAATACACAACCCGACTGCTGATCGCAGCTCATTGACAGTAGCGTGTCTCTTACGTCCAACCTAAAAGATACTGGTTAAGGATTTATCAACCCTTCATACATGGTGGCATCGTAACAGACAGGCATCAATATTACCGTTATTTACAATCACTCTGGCACTAACTTCAGAACCTTGATGTCATTTTTTCAAAACTCACAACCAATGATCAAAATGCAAATTTTTCAAAACTCTTAACACTTTTTCCAGTTGCTTGGATACAATACACATAAAGCTCACGATCATTTGTTCATTGAACTAAAATCACCTGTTCAAAAATGACACAACTTAACATCAAAGTATTACCATTTCAAAATGCAATTCACACATTACATCTGAGACGACTGTCTATTCATTTCATTACAATGATCTAACTATCAGATTGATACAACTGCTCAAAATGATAAGTAACTGTTGCATTACTCTTAATGCATAGTTTTATGGAAACTGACAAACAATATTCCATGTTTAGATCATGAAAGTTTCAGGATAACGAGATCCATTGACACCAATTACCGTGGAACATGAACCAATTGGACTACATTATCTATGGATGTAATATTTCATCATCATTCTTTTCCAGACCATGTTTTCAGATTTGACATTACTGTACACTCGCCGGCTTCTTTATTAGGTACACCTGTCTAGTACTGGGTAGGACCCCCTTTTGCCTCCACAACAGCCTGAATTATTCACGGTGTTGTACGTTAAGAGATGCCATTCTGCAAAATATTGTTTTAAACAGCTGTTATTTGAGCGTTTGTGGCCTTTCTGTTAGCTTGAATGAGTCTGGACATTCTCCTCTGACCTCTCTCATTAACAAGGTGTTTTTTCCCACAGAACTGCCGCTCACTGAATGTGTTTTGTTTATCGCACCATTCTCTGTAAACTCTAGAGACTGTAGAGCGTAAAAATCCCAGGAGGGCAGCTGTTTCTGAGATGCTGGAATCACCATGTGTGGCATCAACAATCATACCACGGTCAAAGTTGCTTAGATTTCTCATCTTGCCCGTTCTAGTGTTTGGTCGAACAACATCCAAAGCTCTCTACTCTATATACTCTATATATTGAGTTGCAGGCAGCAACATGATTCGCTGTTCGAATGTAACCTTCCTTGTTGAGCTAAATCAGGTCTATAGAGCTGATGGCGTGACCTATGTCATTGTGTGGGATAATGTCAGGTTCCACCATGCTCAAATGCAGGCATGGTTTCAGGCCCCTCCACAATTTACCACCCTGTACTTACCCCCAAGTACAGTAATCAATCCTTTGTTTTGCTTTTTACAGTAAGCCAGGTGAGTAACACTGCAGTGATGTTTTACAGTAAGCCAGGTGAGGAACGATGCAGTGATGTTTTACAGTAAGCCAGGTGAGGAACACTGCCAGCTACATAAATATCTGCATTCACAATGTTGTGTGGTTATCCTTATTCTCCAGACGTGCCCAGAGAGAATTGTTAGTATGTTGTACATTTTTTAAATTCTAGTTAACATTTTACTTTGAAAATTATGCCAAAACAATTATATTTTTAAGTCAATTTCTTTAGTATTTTACAGATAGAAAGATGAACAAAGAATTTAACCACAATCTGCTCTGGAGTGTTTAAGCAAATTGAAATCAAAATATTCAGAATGACTTCGTCCAGTGTCCAGAAAAATGTTTTTGCATGATATGCATATTAAATTAGATATTTAATCAAATGTTTCTGAAATTGTAACAGAAAAGTGTTATATTTTGTGTCTACATTCAACTGGTAAAAATTACCCTATGAGGGTGTGGTGCCTGGCCTTAAGAAAAATCAGAATGAGCAATATTAGTCTGGATTATGTATGTATGTATGTATGTATGTATGTACGTATGTATGTATGTATGTATGTACGTATGTATGTATGTATGCATGTATGTATGTATGTATGTACGTACGTATGTATGTATGTATGTATGTATGTACGTATGTATGTATGTATGTATGTATGTATGTATGTATATGTATGTATGTATATATGTATGTATGTATGTACGTATGTACAGTACCAGTCAAAAGTTTGAACACAGCTACTCATTCAAGGCTTCTTCTTTATTTCTACTATTTTCTATATTGAAGAATAATACTGAGGACATCAAAACTATGAAAAAACACATGGAAAAATGTAGTAACAAAAAAAGTGTTTAACCTCTTGAAGCTAGGGGGCACTATTTTTATGTTTGGAAAAATAACATTCCCAAAGTAAACGGCCTATTTCTCAGGACCAGATGCTAGAATATGCATACAATTAGACAGATTAGGATAGAAAACACTCTAAAGTTTCCAAAACTGTCAAAATATTGTCTGTGAGTATAATAGAACTGATATTGCAGGCGAAACCCCGAGGAAAATCCAATCAGGAAGTGCCTCTTCCTGATTGGATGAAGTGAAACTCAAAGAAAACAATAAATGCAAAATGAAACGTGAAGCTGCTCTGATTGGGAACCATACCAGGCCAACATAGACATAACAACATAGACATACAAAAACCCTAGATGACCCACCCTAGTCACACCCCGACCTAACCAACATAGAGAATAAAAAGCTCTCTATGGTCAGGGCGTGACAGGTGGCTACTTTGAAGAATCTAAAATCTAAAAATCTATTTGGATTTGTTTAACCATTTTTTGGTTACTACATGATTCCATATGTGTTATTTATTGGTTTTCAGTTCTTCACTAGTATTATACAATGTAGAAAATAGTAAAAAATGAAGAAAAACCCTTGAAAGAGTGTCCAAACTTTTGACTGGTACAAACTATTTTACACACGTCATATGTATACTGTATTCTAGTCATTGCTCAACCTATATAACTACTGCTGTCCATTTAACTGTATATACTGTATTCTTGTCAAGGATCATCCTATATAACTCATCCTATATAACTATAGGATGAGCAATGACTAGAATACAGTATGTACATATGAAATGGGTAATATAGTATGTAAACATTACTAAAGTGACCAGTGTTCAATGACTATGTACAAAGGGCAGCAGTCTTTAATGTGCAGGGTAGAGTACCGGGTGGTAGCCGACTAGTAACAGTGAATAAGTTCAGGGCAGGGTACTGGGTGGTGGCCGTCTAGTGGTGACTGTTTAACAGTCTGATGGCCTGGTGATAGAAGCAGATGTTCAGTCTCTTGGTCCCAGCTTTGATTCACCTTGTACTGCATCCACCTTCTAGATGGTAGAGGGGTGAACAGGCCATGGCTCGGGTGGTTCAGGTCCTTGATGATTTTCTTGGTCTTTCTGTTACACCAGCTACTATAGATGTCCTGGAGGGCAGGCGGTGTGTCCCTGTTGGGATGACCGCTATAGATGTCCTGGATGGCAGGCGGTGTGTCCCCGTTGGGATGACCGCTATAGATGTCCTGGAGGGCAGGCGGTGTGTCCCCGTTGGGATGACCGCTATAGATGTCCTGGAGGGCAGGCGGTGTGTCCCCGTTAGGATGACCGCACCACCCTCTGGAGAGCCCTGCGATTGCGGACGGTGCAATTGCCTCACCATGTTTAGGACCATGTTTAGGACCATGTTTAGGACCATATTTAGGGACCATGTTTAGGACCATGTTTAGGACCATATTTAGGACCATGTTTAGGACCATGTTTAGGACCATGTTTAGGACCATGTTTAGGACCATGTTTAGGACCATATTTAGGACCATATTTAGGACCATGTTTAGGACCATGTTTAGGACCATGTTTAGGACCATGTTTAGGACCATGTTTAGGACAAGCCATTAGAATGAGCTGTGAACAGTTTTAGGAGATCAGAAAATATGAAAAAGTTAAATGTAATAGTCATTCTCCATCTAAGATGTTAATAGTACAGATGTACCTTTGCTTCAGAAATCCTTCACGCATCATGCATTCCCATCGTATCGACATTCTAAATCCTTCAAGTTTGGAATTGCTATATCCCTTACTTTAAAAAGTTTCGGGGGTGTATGTATGAACTCATTTCACCTGAACTGTCACAGCAGAGCTTTGATTTCAACCACACACATTTCTTATTCGTATTATTCTTATTCTTAAATCAGACGTGAATCAGATTTGACATGATCTGTGAGCATGTCAAATCAAATCACCCTTTTTCGATCCCGGGCTGTATCACAACTGGCCGTGACAATTGGTGCACAATTGGCACAGCACTGTCCGGGTTAGGACAGGGTTTGGCCGTGGTAAGCTGTCATTGTAAAAAAAAAAAAAAAAAGTTGTTGTCTTGCCCACTTCACAAGTGTCTTGGTGTGTTTAGACCATGATAGTTTGTTGGCGATGTGGCCACCAAGGAACTTGAAACTCTCGATTCGCTCCACTACAGCCCTTTTCGACGGGGACCTGTTCAGCTCTCCTTATTCCGTAGTCCACGATCAGCTCCTTTGTCTTGCACACATTGAGGGAGAGGTTGTTGTCCCAGCACCACACTGCCAGGTCTCTGACCTCCTCCCTATAGGTTGCCTCATCGTTGTCGATGATCAGGACTACCACTGTTGTGTCATCAACAAACTCAATGGTGGTGTTGGAGTTGTTTGGCCACGCAGATGTGGGTGAACTGGGACTGCAGGAGGGGACTAAGCACGCACACCTGGGGAGCTCCAATGTTGAGGATCAGCGTGGCAGATGTGTTGTTGCCTACCCTATTTACCTGGGGGTGCCCTGTTAGGAAGTACTGGACCCAGTTGCAGAGGGAGATGTTTAATCCCAGGGTCCTTAGTTTAGTGATGAGCTTTGTGGGCACTATGGTGTTGAATGCTGAGCTGTAGTCAACGAATAGCATTCTCACATAGGTATTCCTTTTGTTAAAGTGAGAAAGGGCAGTGTGGAGTGCGATTGAGATTGCGTCATATTTGGTACTGTTGGGGCGGTATGCAAATTGGAGTGATGATATTGTTTATGTGAATCATGACCTGCCTTTCAAAGCACTTCATGGCTACTGATGTGATTGCTACTGGGCAGTAACCCTTTAGGAACACTTTCTTGGTGGTCTGCTTAAAACGTAGGTATTACAGACTCGTTCAAGGAGAGGTTGAAAATATCAGTGAAGACACTTGCCAGTTGGTCCTGGTAATCCATCTGGCCCAGCAGCTTTATTTAAAAGGTCTTGCTCACATCGGCTACGAAAAGCGTGTTCACACGGTCGTCCAGAACAGCTTGTACTCTCCTGCCTGCTTCAGTGCTGCTTGCCTCGAAGCGAGCATGAAAGGCATTTAGCTCGCTGCTGGGTTTCCTTTTTAGTCCGTAATAGTTTGCAAGCACTCCCACATCCAACGAGCATCAGAGCGGGTGTAGCAGGATCCAATCTTAGTCTTTTATTGACGCTTTGCCTGTTTGATGGTTCATCTGAGGGCATAGTGGGATTTCTTTTAAGCATCTGGATTAGCGACCCGCTCCTTGAAAGCAGCAGCTCTAGCCTTTAGCTCGGTGCGGATGTTGCCTGTAATCCATGGCTTCTGGTTGGGACATGTACGTACAGTCACTGTGGGGATGACGTCGTCTGTACACTTACTAATTAAGTCAGTGACTGAGGTGGTATATTCCTCAATGCCATTGGATGAATCCTGGAACATATTCCAGTCTATGCTAGATAAACAGTCCTGTGTCGTACCATCCGCTTCATCCAACCACTTCCGTATTGAGCGAGTCACTGGTACTTCCTGCTTTAGTTTTTGCTTGTAAGCAGGAATCAGGAGAATATAATCATGGTCAGATTTGCAAATGTGATTGTGTGTGCATACTTGTATTTGCATGCTCGTGTCTGTGTGTCAGTGTGTGTGTGTGAGAGTATCAGTGTCTGTGTGTAAGTGTGTGTGTGTGTGTCAGTGTGTTTGTATGTTTGTGTGTGCGTGTGTGTCTGCGTGTGTATCAGTGTTTGTGTGTGTGTGTTTGTGTCTGTGTGTTTGCGTGTGTGTGTGTGTGTGTGGGTGTGTGTGTGTGTGTATCAGTGTGTGTGTGTGTGTATCAGTGTTTGTGTGTGTGTGTTTGTGTCTGTGTGTGTGTGTGTGTGTGTGTGTGTGTGTGTGTGTGTGTGTGTGTGTGTGTGTGTGTGTGTGATTGTGTGTGTTTGTGTCTGTGTCTGTGTCTGTGTGTGTGTGTTTGTTTCTGTGTCTGTGTGTTTGCGTGTGTGTGTGTGTCGGTGTATGTGTGTCGGTGTGTCTATGTGTGTGTCAGTGTGTCAGTGTGTGTGTGTGTCAGTGTTTCGGTGTGTGTGTGTGAGTCAGTGTGTGTGGGTGTGTGTGTGTCAGTGTGGTTGTGTGACAGTGTGACAGTGTGTCACTGTGTCACTGTGTCACTGTGTGTGTGTGTGTGTGTGTGTGTGTGTGTGTGTGTGTGTGTGTGTGTGTGTGTGTGTGTGTGTGTGTGTGTGTGTGTGTGTGTGCGTGTGTGTGTGTGTGTGTGAGTCACTGTGTGCGTAGATTCCAGTCAGACAGAAGTTACAACCTCTCCTTTATCATCAGATCAGAGGTTAAAGTGGAGCTATCCAGGAAAACCCATCTGACTGTTTTAACCTCAGTGGTTTCCCAGCCAGCTCTGAAACAATGGGAGCTCCGACAAAGACGATGGAGGACAAATAAAACACTGCAGCTATCTGGATAACTATAGAATGTATTGACCCAGAAGCTCAACGTGGTCTTTACATTAGCACACTAATACATTTGATGTGACAGCCAATAGCTACTTCCTCAGAAGGGAATTGTCTTTATGAGACATAATGACCTCACAAATCCACGATTTGACTATTTCTTTTTTCCATAGTTGTCAATCATCACAGTGTGGATTAATCAATTATAAAAAAAATAGGGGAAAGTGCAGGATCTCTCCGGATTCTAATTCTAATATCGTAGGTGTTTTTGTAGCTAACATTGATGCACTGTCTTCAACTGAATATTACCATTATCTCTAGTGGTGGTGACCTGCCAATCTGGCCTGGTTTTGTCACACCCTGATCTGTTTCACCTGTCCTTTTGATTGTCTCCACCCCCTCCAGGTGTCGCTTATCTTCCCCAGTGTATTTATCCCTGTGTTTCCTCTCTCTCTGTGCCAGTTTGTCTTGAATGTTTAGTCACGTCAACCAGTTTGTTTATTCACGTATTCCTTTTGCTATTCTCCTTTTTCTAGTCCTCCCGGTTTTGATCCTTGCTTGTTTCTGGACTTTGTACCCTCCTGCCTGACCATTCTGCCTGCCTTGACCACGAGCCTGTCTGCCGCTCTGTACCCGCCTGCCTGACCATTCTGCCTGCCTTGACCACGAGCCTGTCTGCCACTCTGTACCCTCCTGCCTGACCATTCTGCCTGCCTTGACCATTCTGCCTGCCTTGACCACGAGCCTGTCTGCCACTCTGTACCCGCCTGCCTGACCATTCTGCCTGCCTTGACCACGAGCCTGTCTGCCACTCTGTACCCTCCTGGACTCTGTACCCTCCTGCCTGCCTTGACCACGAGCCTGTCTGTCACTCTGTACCCTCCTGCCTGACCATTCTGCCTGCCTTGACCATTCTGCCTGCCTTGACCACGAGCCTGTCTGCCACTCTGTACCCACCTGCCTGACCATTCTGCCTGCCTTGACCACGAGCCTGTCTGACTCTCTGTACCTCCTGGACTCTGTACCCTCCTGCCTGCCTTGACCACGAGCCTGTCTGCCACTCTGTACCCTCCTGGACTCTGATCTGGTTTTGACCTTTTTGCCTGTCCACGACCATTCTCTTGCCTATTCCCCTTTGGATTAATAAACATTGTAAGACTCCAATCATCTGCCTCCTGTGTCTGGGTCTTGTGCCTTGATTTGGTTTGACTTTTGATCATATTAAAAAAAGCTTTCCATATTCAGTTCTTTATATTCTGTACAGGAGAAAACGTTTGTTACTCTGTCAACATTGGAAATGACCATGGCACAATAAGATACTGTGATGGTTATTTATGTAGTTATCACAATGATTTTTTAAAATGTATTCATTCAAAATGACTGTTTCCTATTCATGACACAGCAGAAGACCAACGAACTCCACCATCCAACTAGGACACCAATTTATCAATACACTAACATGCAGTGTTGAGTAACTCTTCATTGGGCATAGCAAGGTGACAGATATGTTGCCTTGAGCTTTGAGTTAGAAGGAGTGGTTGGTGAAAGACAACAAAGGGATGAAAGAAAGAGGAATGTGAACATTTGAGTCTGTGACCCCACCAGATGAGTTGGAATAGATGCCAGAAGTGTCTGAAGAACTATTCGTGGATGAGAGCGGCATTTGATTTTAAAAAATCCTTTCTGCCTTTAAGTTCTAACAAAGGCTGAATCTTGATCCAGGGACCCTAAAGAAAATCAAGACATGTTAAATTGGAGATGAAATATTTCATTCTTGACGTTTTTGTTGTCAGGGTGTCACGCGTTAAAATAGTCTCTTGTGATTATAAACATTACTAATGGTGTAAATGCTGTTTTCAACACATTCAGACAAATGCAAAGATCATGCTTCTCGGTAATAACTGCCTCATAGTGAATACTGACTTGGCAACAAGTTAAGTACTATTTTACCTGGTAAAAGGTTTAATGATACAGTTGAAGTCGGAAGTTTACAGACACTTAGGTTGGAGTCATTAAAACTCATTTTTTAACCACTCCACAAATGTCTCGTTAACAAACTATAGTTTTGGCAAGTCGGTTAGGACATCTACTTTGTGCAACGACACAAGTCATTTTTCCAACAATTGTTTACAGACAGATTATTTCACTTATAATTCACTGTATCACAATTCCAGTGGGTCAGAAGTTTACATACACTAAGTTGACTGTGCCTTTAAACAGTTTGGAGAATTCCATAAAATTATGTCATGGCTTTAGAAGCTTCTGATAGGCTAATTGACATCATGTGAGTCAATTGGAGGTGTAACGGCAGATGTATTTCAAGGCCGACCTTCAAACTCAGTATCTCTTTGCTTGGCATCATGGGAAAATCAAAATAAATCAGACAAGACCTCAGACAAGACCTCAGAAAAAAAATTCTAGACCTCCACAAGTCTGGTTCATCCTTAAGAGCAATTTCCAAATGCCTGAAGGTACCACGTTCATCTGTACAAACAGTAGTACGCAAGTATAAACTCCACGCTCAGGAAGAAGACCCATTCTGTCTCCTAGAAATGAACGTACTTTGGTGCGAAAAGTGCTAATCAGTCCCAGAACAACAGCAAAGAACCTTGTGAAGATACTGGAGGAAACAGGTACAAAAGTATCTATATCCTCAGTAAAACGAGTCCTATATCGACATAACCTGAAAGGCTGCTCAGTTAGGAAGAAGCCACTGCACCAAAACCGCCATAAAAAAGCCAGACTATGGTTTGCATGTCATGTTGTCTTGTCTCTGTCCTTTCCCTTCACCCTGTCTCCCTCTGCTGGTCGTGTCAGGTTACCTTTTCTCCCCCGCTTTCCCCCAGCTGTCCCTTGTCTCCTCTAACTACCCATTCACCCCGTTCCCCACCTGTTCCCTTTTTCCCTCTGATTAGGTCCCTATATCTCTCTCTGTTTCTGCTCCTGTCCTTGTCGGATTCTTGTTTGTTTGTTTGTGTCATTCATGCCTGAACCAGACCATCGTCGTGTTACTGTAACCTTGTCCTGTCCTGTCGGAATCTGCCTGTCCGTCTGAGCCTACGTTTTGTTTTCGTCATTAAAGTAACTCTGTTTTGTTAATTCGTTTTTGGGTCCTCATTCACGCACCTTAACAGAAGAATCCGACCAAGAATGGACCCAGCGACTTCGGATCCTCTCCACTCAGCCGTCGAGATCCAGGGAGCGATGCTAGGCAGACACGAGCAGGAATTGTCTGCTGCTCGACATGCCGTTGAGACCCTGGCCACTCAAGTCTCCAACCTCACAGAACAGGTTCACCATCTCCGCCTCGATCCACCGGCCACTTCCAGGGCTTTCGAATCTCCGGAGCCCAGAATCAATAACCCGCCGTGTTACTCTGGGGAGCCCACTGAATGCCGCTCGTTCCTCACCCAGTGTGATATTGTGTTTTCTCTCCAGCCCAACACTTACGCCAGGAGCACTGCTCGTGTCGCCTACGTCATATCTCTCCTTACTGGACGGGCTCGTGAGTGGGGCACGGCAATCTGGGAGGCAAGGGCTGAGTGTACTAACCAGTATCAGGACTTTAAGGAGGAGATGATACGGGTTTTTGATCGATCTGTTTTTGGGGAGGAGGCTTCCAGGGCCCTGTCTTCCCTATGTCAAGGCAATCGATCCATAACAGACTACTCTATTGAGTTTCGCACTCTTGCTGCCTCCAGTGGCTGGAACGAGCCGGCTTTGCTCGCTCGTCTTCTGGAGGGTCTCCGCGCAGAGGTAAAGGATGAGATTCTCTCCCGGGAGGTTCCTTCCAGCGTGGATTCCTTGATTGAACTCGCTATTCGCATTGAGCGACGGGTTGATCTTCGTCACCGAGCTCGTGGAAAGGAGCTCGCGTTCTCCGTTGCCCCCCTCTCCGCATCACTACCATCTTCCTCTGCCGGCTCGGGAGCTGAGCCTATGCAGCTGGGAGGTATCCGCATCTCGACTAAGGAGAGGGAACGGAGAATCACCAACCGCCTCTGTCTCTATTGCGGTTCTGCTGGTCATTTTGTCACTTCATGTCCAGTAAAAGCCAGAGCTCATCAGTAAGCGGAGGGCTACTGGTGAGCGCTACTACTCCTGTCTCTCCTTCAAGATCCTGCACTACCTTGTCGGTCCATCTACGCTGGACCGGTTCGTCAGCTTCCTGCAGTGCCTTAATAGACTCTGGGGCGGAGGGCTGTTTTATGGACGAGACCTGGGCTCGGGAACATGACATTCCTCTCAGACAGTTAAGGGAGTCCACTGCCTTGTTCGCCCTGGATGGTAGTCCTCTCCCCAGGATTCAGCGTGAGACGCTACCTTTAACCCTCACTGTTTCTGGTAATCATAGCGAAACCATTTCTTTTTTGATTTTTCGTTCACCTTTTACACCTGTTGTTTTGGGCCATCCCTGGCTAGTTTGTCATAATCCTTCCATTAATTGGTCTAGTAATTCTATCCTCTCCTGGAACGTCTCTTGTCATGTGAAATGTTTAATGTCTGCTATCCCTCCTGTTTCCTCTGTCTCTTCTTCACAGGAGGAGCCTGGTGATTTGACAGGGGTGCCGGAGGAATATCACGATCTGCGCACGGTGTTCAGTCGGTCCAGGGCCACCTCTCTTCCTCCACACCGGTCGTATGATTGTAGTATTGATCTCCTTCCGGGAACCACTCCCCCCCGGGGTAGACTATACTCTCTGTCGGCCCCCGAACGTAAGGCTCTCGAGGATTATTTGTCTGTAGCTCTTGACTCCGGTACCATAGTCCCCTCCTCCTCTCCCGCCGGAGCGGGGTTTTTTTTTGTCAAGAAGAAGGACGGGTCTCTGCGCCCCTGCATAGATTATCGAGGGCTGAATGACATAACAGTTAAGAATCGTTATCCGCTTCCTCTTATGTCTTCAGCCTTCGAGATCCTGCAGGGAGCCAGGTTTTTCACTAAGTTGGACCTTCGTAACGCTTACCATCTCGTGCGCATCAGGGAGGGGGACGAGTGGAAGACGGCGTTTAACACTCCGTTAGGGCACTTTGAATACCGGGTTCTTCCTTTCGGCCTCGCTAACGCTCCAGCTGTCTTTCAGGCATTAGTCAATGATGTCCTGAGAGACATGCTGAACATCTTTGTTTTCGTTTACCTTGACGATATCCTGATTTTTTCACCGTCACTCCAGATTCATCTTCAGCACGTTCGACGTGTCCTCCAGCGCCTTTTAGAGAATTGTCTTTTTGTGAAGGCTGAGAAGTGCACTTTTCATGCCTCCTCCGTCACATTTCTCGGTTCTGTTATTTCCGCTGAAGGCATTAAGATGGATCCCGCTAAGGTCCAAGCTGTCATTGATTGGCCCGCTCCTAAGTCACGCGTCGAGCTGCAGCGCTTTCTCGGCTTCGCGAACTTCTATCGTCGTTTCATCCGTAATTTCGGTCAGGTGGCAGCTCCTCTCACAGCCCTTACTTCTGTCAAGACGTGCTTTAAGTGGTCCGTTTCCGCCCAGGGAGCTTTTGATCTCCTCAAGAATCGTTTTACATCCGCTCCTATCCTTGTTACACCTGACGTCTCTAGACAGTTCGTTGTCGAGGTTGACGCGTCAGAGGTGGGCGTGGGAGCCATTCTTTCTCAGCGCTCCCTCTCTGACGACAAGGTCCACCCATGCGCGTATTTTTCTCATCGCCTGTCCCCGTCGGAACGTAACTATGATGTGGGAAACCGCGAACTGCTCGCCATCCGGTTAGCCCTAGGCGAATGGCGACAGTGGTTGGAGGGGGCGACCGTTCCTTTTGTCGTTTGGACTGACCATAGGAACCTTGAGTACATCCGTTCTGCCAAACGTCTTAATGCGCGTCAGGCGCGTTGGGCGCTGTTTTTCGCTCGTTTCGAGTTCGTGATTTCTTATCGTCCGGGCTCTAAGAACACCAAGCCTGATGCTTTATCTCGTCTCTTCAGTTCTTCAGTAGCCTCCACTGACCCCGAGGGGATTCTCCCTGAGGGGCGTGTTGTCGGGTTGACTGTCTGGGGAATTGAGAGGCAGGTAAAGCAAGCGCTCACTCACACTCCGTCGCCGCGCGCTTGTCCTAGGAACCTTCTTTTCGTTCCCGTTCCTACTCGTCTGGCCGTTCTTCAGTGGGCTCACTCTGCCAAGTTAGCCGGCCACCCTGGCGTTCGGGGTACGCTTGCTTCCATTCGCCAGCGTTTTTGGTGGCCCACCCGGGAGCATGACACGCGTCGTTTCGTGGCTGCTTGTTCGGTCTGCGCGCAGACTAAGTCCGGTAACTCCCCTCCTGCCGGCCGTCTCAGGCCGCTTCCCATTCCCTCTCGACCGTGGTCTCACATCGCCTTAGATTTTGTCACCGGACTGCCTTCGTCAGCGGGGAAGACTGTTATTCTTACGGTTGTCGATAGGTTCTCTAAGGCGGCTCATTTCATTCCCCTTGCTAAGCTTCCTTCTGCTAAAGAGACGGCACAAATCATCATCGAGAATGTTTTCAGAATTCATGGCCTTCCGTCAGACGTCGTTTCGGACAGAGGTCCGCAATTCACGTCTCAATTTTGGAGGGAGTTTTGTCGTTTGATTGGGGCTTCCGTCAGTCTCTCTTCCGGCTTTCACCCCCAGTCTAACGGTCAAGCAGAACGGGCCAATCAGACTATTGGTCGCATCTTACGCAGTCTTTCTTTTCGCAACCCTGCGTCTTGGTCAGAACAGCTCCCCTGGGCAGAATACGCCCACAACTCGCTTCCTTCGTCTGCAACCGGGCTATCTCCTTTTCAGAGTAGCCTCGGGTACCAGCCTCCGCTGTTCTCATCTCAGTTCGCCGAGTCCAGCGTCCCCTCCGCTCAGGCTTTTGTCCAACGTTGCGAGCGCACCTGGAAGAGGGTCAGGTCTGCACTTTGCCGTTATAGGACGCAGACTGTGAGGGCTGCTAATAAGCGTAGAACTAAGAGTCCTAGATATTGTCGCGGTCAGAGAGTTTGGCTCTCCACTCAGAACCTTCCCCTTAAGACGGCGTCTCGCAAGTTGACCCCGCGGTTCATTGGTCCGTTCCGTATTTCTCGGGTCATTAATCCTGTCGCAGTGCGACTTCTTCTTCCGCGATACCTTCGTCGCGTCCACCCGGTCTTCCATGTCTCTTGTGTTAAGCCCGTTCTTCGCGCCCCCGCTCGTCTTCCCCCCCCCCCCCCCCATCCTTGTCGAGGGCGCACCCATCTACAGGGTCCGCAGGATTTTGGACATGCGTCCTCGGGGCCGTGGTCACCAGTACCTTGTTGATTGGGAGGGGTACGGTCCGGAGGAGAGGAGTTGGGTTCCCTCTCGGGACGTGCTGGACCGTGCGCTGATCGAGGATTTCCTCCGTTGCCGCCAGGTTTCCTCCTCGAGTGCGCCAGGAGGCGCTCGGTGAGTGGGGGGGTACTGTCATGTTGTCTTGTCTCTGTCCTTTCCCTTCACCCTGTCTCCCTCTGCTGGTCGTGTCAGGTTACCTTTTCTCCCCCGCTTTCCCCCAGCTGTCCCTTGTCTCCTCTAACTACCCATTCACCCCGTTCCCCACCTGTTCCCTTTTTCCCTCTGATTAGGTCCCTATATCTCTCTCTGTTTCTGCTCCTGTCCTTGTCGGATTCTTGTTTGTTTGTTTGTGTCATTCATGCCTGAACCAGACCATCGTCGTGTTACTGTAACCTTGTCCTGTCCTGTCGGAATCTGCCTGTCCGTCTGAGCCTACGTTTTGTTTTCGTCATTAAAGTAACTCTGTTTTGTTAATTCGTTTTTGGGTCCTCATTCACGCACCTTAACATTGCAACTGCACATGGGGACAAAGATCATACTTTTTGGAGAAATGTCCTCTGGTATGATGGAACAAAAATCGAACTGTTTGGTCATAAAGACCATTGTTATATTTGGAGGAAAAAAGAGGATGCTTGCAAGCCGAAGAACACCATCCCAACTGTGAAGCACGGGGGTGGCAGCATCATGTTGTGGGGGTGCTTTGCTGCAGGAGGTACTGGTGAACTTCACAAAAATAGATGGCATCATGAGGCAGGAAAATTATGTAGATGTATTGAATGAATGTCTTAAGACATCTGTCAGGAAGTTAAAGCTTGGTCGCAAATGGGTCTTCCAAATGGACAATGACCCCAAGCATACTTCCAAAGTTATGGCAAAATGGCTGAAGGACAACCAAGTCAAGGTATTGGAGTGGCCATCACAAAGCCCTTACCTCAATCATGTAGAAAATATGTGGTCAGAACTGAAATGTGTGTGCGAGCAAAGAGGCCTACATACCTGACTCCGTTACATCAGCTCTGTCAGGAGGAATGGGCCAAAATTCACCCAACTTATTGTGGGAAGCTTGTGGAAGGCTACCTGAAACGTTTGATCCAAGTTAAACAATTTAAAGGCAATGCTACCAAATGCTATTTGAGCGTATGTAAACCTCTGACCCACTGGGAATGTAATGAAAGAAATACAAGCTGAAATAAATCATCCTCTCTACTATTATTCTGACATTTCACATTCTTAAAATAAAGTGGTGATCGTAACTGACCTAAGACAGGGAATTTTTACTCTGATTAAATGTCAGGAATTGTGAAAAACGGAGTTTAAAAGTATTTGGCTAGGGTGTATGTAAACTTTCGACTGTACGTGCTCAGACTTGTTTTACTTCAAGTATAAAAAGCAGTTAGACAAATTAAAACAAACTTTCATTAGATTGAGTCACTGTGACAAGCAACATTTGTATGCATTGTGAAATAGTTTCTAAAAATCAAAATGTTAGAACAGCTTTGAATGAAGAAAAAAAAACAAATTTTGTTGTGGTGTCGTGAGGTCATTAAGGAGTGAGAGGATTAAAAAACAACTAATTATGTTGTGATGTCGTGAGGTCATTAAGGAGTGAGAGGATTAAAAAACAACAAATTATGTTGTGATGTCGTGAGGTCATTAAGGAGTGAGAGGATTAAAAAACAACTAATTATGTTGTGATGTCGTGAGGTCATTAAGGAGTGAGAGGATTAAAAAACAACTAATTATGTTGTGATGTCGTGAGGTCATTAAGGAGTGAGAGGATTAAAAAACAACTAATTATGTTGTGATGTCGGGAGGTCATTAAGGAGTGAGAGGATTAAAAAACAACTAATTATGTTGTGATGTCGTGAGGTCATTAAGGAGTGAGAGGATTAAAAAACAACTAATTATGTTGTGATGTCGTGAGGTCATTAAGGAGTGAGAGGATTAAAAAACAACTAATTATGTTGTGATGTCGTGAGGTCATTAAGGAGTGAGAGGATTAAAAAACAACTAATTATGTTGTGATGTCGTGAGGTCATTAAGGAGTGAGAGGATTAAAAAACAACTAATTATGTTGTGATGTCGTGAGGTCATTAAGGAGTGAGAGGATTAAAAAACAACTAATTATGTTGTGATGTCGTGAGGTCATTAAGGAGTGAGAGGATTAAAAAACAACTAATTATGTTGTGATGTCGTGAGGTCATTAAGGAGTGGGAGGATTAAAAAACAACTAATTATGTTGTGATGTCGTGAGGTCATTAAGGAGTGAGAGGATTAAAAAACAACTAATTATGTTGTGATGTCGTGAGGTCATTAAGGAGTGAGAGGATTAAAAAACAACTAATTATGTTGTGATGTCGTGAGGTCATTAAGGAGTGAGAGGATTAAAAAACAACTAATTATGTTGTGATGTCGTGAGGTCATTAAGGAGTGAGAGGATTAAAAAACAACTAATTATGTTGTGATGTCGTGAGGTCATTAAGGAGTGAGAGGATTAAAAAACAACTAATTATGTTGTGGTGTCGTGAGGTCATTAAGGAGTGAGAGGATTAAAAAACAACTAATTATGTTGTGATGTCGTGAGGTCATTAAGGAGTGAGAGGATTAAAAAACAACTAATTATGTTGTGATGTCGTGAGGTCATTAAGGAGTGAGAGGATTAAAAAACAACTAATTATGTTGTGATGTCGTGAGGTCATTAAGGAGTGAGAGGATTAAAAAACAACTAATTATGTTGTGATGTCGTGAGGTCATTAAGGAGTGAGAGGATTAAAAAACAACTAATTATGTTGTGATGTCGTGAGGTCATTAAGGAGTGAGAGGATAAAAAAACAACTAATTATGTTGTGATGTCGTGAGGTCATTAAGGAGTGAGAGGATTAAAAAACAACTAATTATGTTGTGATGTCGTGAGGTCATTAAGGAGTGAGAGGATTAAAAAACAACTAATTATGTTGTGATGTCGTGAGGTCATTAAGGAGTGAGAGGATTAAAAAACAACTAATTATGTTGTGATGTCGTGAGGTCATTAAGGAGTGAGAGGATTAAAAAACAACTAATTATGTTGTGATGTCGTGAGGTCATTAAGGAGTGAGAGGATTAAAAAACAACTAATTATGTTGTGATGTCGTGAGGTCATTAAGGAGTGAGAGGATTAAAAAACAACTAATTATGTTGTGATGTCGTGAGGTCATTAAGGAGTGAGAGGATTAAAAAACAACTAATTATGTTGTGATGTCGTGAGGTCATTAAGGAGTGAGAGGATTAAAAACAAAGAGAGTCATTCTTAGACTCTGACTCATTCCCAGCTGATTTGACCATATCAAAGGGTGTCCCGTGTGTTGTGACCACATTTCTCACCTCAGGCACACCCTCTGCGGAGAACCCATGCTATTATTAGCTGGAGTGGAGGGAAGAGAAGAGGAGAAGAAAGAGAGGAATAATGTATCTTCGTGGTGAGGATGAGTCTGCTCCCTTGGGCTCTCCGTGGTGCATTGACATTGCCATCGGCAGCGCTACATGCTCCATTCAAACACCTGCTGACGAGTGCCAGTGTAGAACCGGCTGCAAAGATAAAAACACAAGTGCTCCCTGCTTCTTCGCTCATCCCAATGTGAAACACTTCTGCCTTCCATCCATCACCTCAAGTCCCTCTCCTCCTTCCTACTCTTCTTCCCTTCTTTCTTCATGGAAAAATATAAAAATGATGGGAAAATCTGGAGGTAGCAGTGTGGAAAAAAGGTCACTCTGCGTGCTGGAAATACACTGGTCTGGGTTTGTTTTTTGACTTCTCCTGCTGCAGTCCTGATGTACTAGTTCCAAACGCAAAACAAAAGAGCCATGCACTTACATGCTTCATATTTCTCTTTCAGACTATTTACTATGCTATGGATCAACAGGGAGTTCTGACGAACAAAACGGCCTATCCAGGGAGTTCTGACGAACAAAACGGCCTATCCAGGGAGTTCTGACGAACAAAACGGCCTATCCAGGGAGTTCTGACGAACAAAACGGCCTATCCAGGGAGTTCTGACGAACAAAACGGCCTATCCAGGGAGTTCTGACGAACAAAACGGCCTATCCAGGGAGTTCTGACGAACAAAACGGCCTATCCAGGGAGTTCTGACGAACAAAACGGCCTATCCAGGGAGTTCTGACGAACAAAACGGCCTATCCAGGGAGTTCTGACGAACAAAACGACCTATCCAGGGAGTTCTGACGAACAAAACGGCCTATCCAGGGAGTTCTGACGAACAAAACGGCCTATCCAGGGAGTTCTGACGAACAAAACGGCCTATCCAGGGAGTTCTGACGAACAAAACGGCCTATCCAGGGAGTTCTGACGAACAAAACGGCCTATCCAGTGAGTTCTGACGAACAAAACGGCCTATCCAGGGAGTTCTGACGAACAAAACGGCCTATCCAGGGAGTTCTGACGAACAAAACGGCCTATCCAGGGAGTTCTGACGAACAAAACGACCTATCCAGGGAGTTCTGACGAACAAAACGGCCTATCCAGGGAGTTCTGACGAACAAAACGGCCTATCCAGGGAGTTCTGACGAACAAAACGGCCTATCCAGGGAGTTCTGACGAACAAAACGGCCTATCCAGGGAGTTCTGAAGCGACGGTGAAACCACACAGACAATCCCGGCGCCATTCTGCCGTTCCTTCATTCCTTTAGAAGAAGCAGCTTCAGATGTATATGTGAGAATGATATATTACCCTGTGACAGGGGGGAAGAGGGGTAGAGAGAAATAGAGGTTTTATCTGAAGTGATAAATTCACCATTGGACACGTGTGTCCATAATAACACAGAGGAAGTAACGGTGGCACATCCTCTGCAGAGCGTTCACACAAAAGGGGCTGTCAGAATCATCCAACAGCATATGATGGATTATCAGCCCCTCCTAACTAAAGACTCTAATGTGCGAGAACTGAAGAGCATTCAAAGGTTTATATTGCCGAGCCGAAAGGCGTGTTATGTCATGAAACAGACAGAGATACTTGCCAATTCTAATGGTATACCGGTATGTCTTAATTACACATCCACTAGTTTACCTGTATGTATTAATTACACATCCACTAGTTTACCTGTATGTATTAATTACACATCCACTGGTATACCTGTATGTATTACACATCACCTGGTTTACCTGTATGTATTAAACATCCACTAGTTTACCTGTATGTATTAAACATCCACTAGTTTACCTATCTATCTGGAGCAGAGTAGCTCCAATCTGGACATTAGTTTTATTCCAACTCGTAAGCATCAGGAGCAATAAGAGATTGGCTTTCACACATTAACACATTACTTCTGCCTGTCATTTAGTTTCTATCTAGTACAAATGAATTGCCTTTAATAAACCAATGAATCCCACTTGACATGGTCATTACTGTCGCTTCTCTCCTCGGGGACCCCCAGACGTTTCCCTATTTAGTCGTAGCTCTAAACTAGTTCACCTGAGTCACTGGTCAAGGGCTTGATGATCAGTCGACGAGTTGAATCAGGGGTGCTAGTTCTGCTAGAGATGAAATAGCTGGAACGGCTGAGTGTCCCCGAGGAGACGTTTCAGTAACGCTGCATTACTGTACGCTGGTTATATGTACCTTGTCTGTACATTAGATCGTAGACCTCAGATCCCAGTTGTGATCCAGACGTTCCCAATTAGCCTTTGTTGCATTATAAATACAGATCCACTTTGATCCACAGCCCAGTGACCCAGCATAGTCTTTCTAGCAACCCCGGGATCTGACAGACTATTGGCAGATGTCCCTCCTGGCCAACAGACACCATTAGTGCATTTCCACAACACTAGATGGTATATGAACATAAAACACAACAACACTAGATGGTATATGAACATAAAACACAACAACACTAGATGGTATATGAACATAAAACACAACAACACTAGATGGTATATGAATATAAAACACAATAACACTAGATGGTATATGAACATAAAACACAATAACACTAGATGGTATATGAACATATAACACAACAACACTGGATGGTATATGAACATAAAACACAACAACACTAGATGGTATATGAACATATAACACAACAGCACTAGATGGTATATGAACATAAAACACAACAACACTAGATGGTATATGAACATAAAACACAATAACACTAGATGGTATATGAACATATAACACAACAACACTAGATGGTATATGAACATATAACACTAGATGGTATATGAACATAAAACACAACAACACTAGATGGTATATGAACATAAAACACAACAACACTAGATGGTATATGAACATATAACACAATAACACTAGATGGTATATGAACATAAAACACAACAACACTAGATGGTATATGAACATATAACACAACAACACTAGATGGTATATGAACATATAACACAACAGCACTAGATGGTATATGAACATAAAACACAATGACACTAGATGGTATATGAACATAAAACACAACAACACTAGATGGTATATGAACATATAACACAACAACACTAGATGGTATATGAACATATAACACAACAACACTAGATGGTATATGAACATAAAACACAATAACACTAGATGGTATATGAACATAAAACACAACAACACTAGATGGTATATGAACATAAAACACAACAACACTAGATGGTATATGAACATAAAACACAATAACACTAGATGGTATATGAACATAAAACAAAATAACACTAGATGGTATATGAACATATAACACAATAACACTAGATGGTATATGAACATATAACACAATAACACTAGATGGTATATGAACATAAAACACAATAACACTAGATGGTATATGAACATAAAACACAATAACACTAGATGGTATATGAACATAAAACACAATAACACTAGATGCTATATGAACATAAAACACAATAACACTAGATGGTATATGAACATAAAACAAAATAACACTAGATGGTATATGAACATAAAACACAACAACACTAGATGGTATATGAACATAAAACACAACAACACTAGATGGTATATGAACATAAAACACTGGCGACACACTGGTGTAGGGGCAAGTCTCAATAGAAAAGTATCTCCTGGACCTGACAGCACATTCTGACAGGACAGTTATAACTGTCTGTTATCACTCATTAGGCTGTCTGGCTCCTTGGAGAATATTGTGGTTTTTGTACATACAATGTTACTGAGTCAACCATTTAATAAAAATGAGCATTTGCAAATTGGAATGTACCGTTATCATTAACATTAACGAAAAACACTGTCGACACCCTGGCGTGGGGGGAGGGTTGAGGCATCAGCATGCTTCACTTCGGCTGGTACCTGGCCGAACACAGCTAGCGTACTCCCAATAGTACTGTTTGTCCATTTTGAGACACTCTGGCGAGTTCTGAGACACTCTTCCCCCCGGGGACTTTTATTTTATCCTGACCTCCATCAATGTTCCAGGGGATCCTGACCACCACCCTGCCCTGGTTACAGTTCCTCACATTCCCACCCCTCGGTCCACTCCCAGGTTCGTCTGCAGCTGCAACATAACACCATCATGTTTTTATGGAAGTCCTAAGTGATTATAATCGAATAGGCAAGGCCATCCGATGAGTGGCCACCCTAGTTACCTCTCCCCATAAGCTCAAAATGATGGCTCTAAAGTAGGCCGTAAAACGCTACAATATCGTGGACCAATATTACACTCCACAAACCAAAGTAATTTTCACACACACACACACACACATTGAGACAATGCTGACCATGGGTCGTCTGGGTACCGGAGGAGAATAGACACAAACAGGATTCCAGTCCATGATTAAAACCTCTAATTACATGGTGAGATACAATGGGAGTGTTGCTGGCTTGGGAGGGCTGTGCCAAGTATTATCTCCACACTGAGATCTGGTGTCATAGAACAAACTCCAATGGTCTTAAAACATGGCTGTGTAACTCCCTCTGGGAGTGTTCATGGGGGGGACTTAAAACATGGCTGTGTAACTCCCTCTGGGAGTGTTCATGGGAGGGTCTTAAAACATGGCTGTGTAACTCCCTCTGGGAGTGTTCATGGGGGGGACTTAAAACATGGCTGTGTAACTCCCTCTGGGAGTGTTCATGGGGGGGTCTTAAAACATGGCTGTGTAACTCCCTCTGGGAGTGTTCATGGGGCGGACTTAAAACATGGTTGTGTAACTCCCTCCGGGAGTGTTCATGGGGGGGTCTTAAAACATGGCTGTGTAACTCCCTCTGGGAGTGTTCATGGGGGGGACTTAAAACATGGCTGTGTAACTCCCTCTGGGAGTGTTCTTTGGGGGGACTTAAAACATGGCTGTGTAACTCCCTCTGGGAGTGTTCATGGGGGGGACTTAAAACATGGCTGTGTAACTCCCTCCGGGAGTGTTCATGGGAAGGACTTAAAACATGGCTGTGTAACTCCCTCTGGGAGTGTTCATGGGGGGTCTTAAAACCTGTTAAGGATATGGCAGACATACGCCCCCTTTGGAGAGATTGGGTACCCCTAGTAAACTGGAAAAAAAATCTGTCAAAAATTGCTAATATATGCAAATAAAAATTATTATTGGATCGAAAACACTCTAAAGATTCTAAAACCGTTGGAATTATGTCTGTAAGTATAGCAGAACTCACAGGGCAGGCATTCTTCCAAACTAGTTTTTGTGGCCATGAAAGTTGGAGCAACTTTGACGTCATGGCCCCCACCCTTCCCAACCAGTTATGATTCTGGGGACACTTTCTATCTCTTCCGCTAGATGTCCTCTTTCAGTAGAGCTTTGAATCGTTCAAATCCCGCGAGAATTGACCCTATGGGAGTGAAATTAGTGCGTGCCACGAGAGAATAGGCTGTGCGTATGGGCGCGAATTGGTCCCAGCCATTCCTTTGTTCCAGCACTCAAGAGAAGGGCAGACGATGGCCGATTGAATTGAAGTTTGTTTTGCGTGTCTAAAACATCATAAAGCTTGCTTCTGCACTTAGTTTGACCTGTTTAGTCGACATATAATATGTAATTTTGAAGTTTTGATGCGCAACTTTTCCGGACCAGAGGACGTTTTGGGTGCATTTCAGCTGATGTTATTAGCAGTAGCTAATACAAAGACGCAAGACTTGAAACCAAACGATGTATTGGGTAAGTATGAAGCCTTCCAGAACATTCTGAACGAAGACCATCGAAGGTAAGGGAATATTTATGCTTAAATCTGTGTTTCTGTTGACTCCAACATTACGTAGAAATGTAGCTTGGAACTGAGCGCTGTCTCAGCATATGGAATAGTGTGCGATTTCTGTAACGTTAAAAATAAATCTAACACAGCGGTTGCATAAAGAAGCAGTGTATCTCTCTAACTATATTTAGAACATGTATATTTAGTCAAAGTTTATGATGTCTATTTACGTTATCTTGCCGCGCTACATAGATTTCCTGCGGGCATTTTTGAGTAATTTCTGAACGTGAACTCACTGTAAATGGACATTTATGGATATAAATGGCATATTATTGAAAAAAAAAATATGTACTGTGTAACATGTCATATTACTGTCATCTGATGAAGATTTTCAAAAGGTTAGTGAACGATTTATTTTTTAATCCTGCGTTTGTTGATTGCATGTTTTGGCTATTCAAATG